>NW_027471712.1:10000-21388 GCF_051020765.1 Lasioglossum baleicum | reverse complement strand
ATTTGTGAGAGAACATAATATATGATTTCTTTTTTTTTTCCTAAATTAACAATCAACTATTATTATTATTCAGACTTTTGCTCATCGTCGTGTGCATTTCAGAGTTCTCTTTCCATTTTTAGTACACGGAAGAGTAGATAGAATTTCAATTTTCTTTTTTTTTTCATTTCGACGCTAAGAATCATACGCTTGATCGAACGAGAGAGAGAGAGAGAGAGAGAGAGAGAAAGACATGCAATCTAGAATCGTTTGAATTTCACTTGAGAAACGCAACTATATAACGAGACATAATTCTCTAATAAAAACACGCGATAATTATTTATTATTTATTTATTTATTTATTTATTTATTGTTAATGCCGCGCGAACCTGGTAGAGAAAGTATACGAATATCGCGTCACGACGACGTACGATCCACCGAGACCACCGCGGACGTACTTATCCAAGCGTGTGTCTGTATACTCGAAGAATTTCAAAGTTCCAGCGGCGTATTGCTTTCGATCCCAGCGGCGTATTGCTTTCAGCTCCAGCGGCGTATTGCTTTCGATCCCAGCGGCGTATTGCTTTCGACTGTAGCGGCGTATTGCTTTCGATCCCAGCGGCGTATTGCTTTCTTCTGTAGCGGCGTATTGCTTTCAGCTCCAGCGGCGTATTGCTTTCGTCTGCAGCGGCGTATTGCTTTCAGTTCCGGCGGCGTATTGCTTTCGCCTGCAGCGGCGTATTGCTTTCGTCTGCAGCGGCGTATTGCTTCTACTTACAGCGGCGTATTGCCTTATTCACAGCGGCGTGTTGCTTCTACTTACAGCGGCGTATTGCCTTATTCACAGCGGCGTGTTGCTTCTACTTACAGCGGCGTATTGCCTTATTCACAGCGGCGTGTTGCTTCTACTTACAGCGGCGTATTGCCTTATTCACAGCGGCGTGTTGCTTCTACTTACAGCGGCGTATTGCCTTATTCACAGCGGCGTGTTGCTTCTACTTACAGCGGCGTATTGCCTCTATTTACAGCGGCGTATTGCCTCTATTTACAGCGGCGTATTGCCTTATTTACAGCGGCGTGTTGCTTTTACTTACAGCGGCGTATTGCCTCTATTTACAGCGGCGTATTGCCTCTATTTACAGCGGCGTATTGCCTTATTTACAGCGGCGTATTGCCTCTATTTACAGCAGCGTACTGCTTTCAGTTACAGCGGCCCATTTCCAGAGTTCCAGCGGCGTATACCTTCATGTTGTAGCGCCGTACTGCTTCATCTTCTAGCAGCGTATTGCCGGAGTTCTAGCAGCATATTCCTTATATTATTAGAACAATGTAGCTGAAATAACCAATTATCCCATACGAATGCCACCTGAAAATAATACATGTGATTTAAAAGTAAAAAATTAAAATATAAATTTTTTATTTTATTAATAAGATACGAATAATACAATATGAACATAGTGTATTATTTCAAACAATTACATGTTGTTTTATTGACAATTAAATGGCCCAAAACCGGCATCTCAATATCCGCACAAATCCACAGACATGGTTTGAACGAAAAAAAAGGTAGGGACAGAGGGAAACTCGTTAATCCAAACACGCGCATCGCAAACATATCCGGGGACGATCTAGCTAACAGTACAGACCAAAACTGACTCCCGCCGTTTACCCGCACGACCGATAGAACACGATTAGTACACGTCGAAATATAACTCGGAAAATTATTTCTCAATAACTCGATAAATACTCATGCTAACACTTTCATACTTGATATTTGTCTTCGAAATGCTTTACCACACGATGATCTAATATTTATAATTGTCCGAGTCAACCGGAAAGATAAGTTTACTCTTGGCGGTCGAAGCAATATTTCTCAAAAACTCGAGCAATACGCGTCCGAGAGCATTGAAACTCGAGAAATATTGATGACAAGCGGTATCGTGCGTGGATATAACGATTAAAGTCGTGCGGGAGCTCGGGGAGAAAAGTTTACTCTTGGCGGTTGGACTTAGAAAAATTTCGCTCGAGCTCCTTCGCAGGGCGATCCGACGCGCCTCGGCGCGCGAACGATTCGTTCGAGCGGCCGAGCAAGCGATGCGCTCCGAACATTATTCTCAGTTTATTCGATAAATACTCATCCGAGCGCTTTCATACTTGATATTTGTCTTCGAAATGCTTTACCACACGATGATCTAATATTTATAATTGTCCGAGTAAGCCGGAAAGATAAGTTTACTCTTGGCGGTCGGAGCAATATTTCACAAAAACTGGAGCAATACGCGTCCGAGAGCATTGAAACTCGAGAAATATTGATGACAAGCGGTATCGTGCGTGGATATAACGATTAAAGTCGTGCGGGAGCTCGGGGAGAAAAGTTTACTCTTGGCGGTTGGACTTAGAAAAATTTCGCTCGAGCTCCTTCGCAGGGCGATCCGACGCGCCTCGGCGCGCGAACGATTCGTTCGAGCGGCCGAGCAAGCGATGCGCTCCGAACATTATTCTCAGTTTATTCGATAAATACTCATCCGAGCGCTTTCATACTTGATATTTGTCTTCGAAATGCTTTACCACACGATGATCTAATATTTATAATTGTCCGAGTAAGCCGGAAAGATAAGTTTACTCTTGGCGGTCGGAGCAATATTTCTCAAAAACTCGAGCAATACGCGTCCGAGAGCTTTGAAACTCGAGAAATATTGATGACAAGCGGTATCGTGCGTGGATATAACGATTAAAGTCGTGCGGGAGCTCGGGGAGAAAAGTTTACTCTTGGCGGTTGGACTTAGAAAAATTTCGCTCGAGCTCCTTCGCACGGCGATCCGACGCGCCTCGGCGCGCGAACGATTCGTTCGAGCGGCCGAGCAAGCGATGCGCTCCGAACATTATTCTCAGTTTATTCGATAAATACTCATCCGAGCGCTTTCATACTTGATATTTGTCTTCGAAATGCTTTACCACACGATGATCTAATATTTATAATTGTCCGAGTAAGCCGGAAAGATAAGTTTACTCTTGGCGGTCGGAGCAATATTTCTCAAAAACTGGAGCAATACGCGTTCGAGAGCTTTGAAACTCGAGAAATATTGATGACAAGCGGTATCGTGCGTGGATATAACGATTAAAGTCGTGCGGGAGCTCGGGGAGAAAAGTTTACTCTTGGCGGTTGGACTTGGAAAAATTTCGCTCGAGCTCCTTCGCAGGGCGATCCGACGCGCCTCGGCGCGCGAACGATTCGTTCGAGCGGCCGAGCAAGCGATGCGCTCCGAACATTATTCTCAGTTTATTCGATAAATACTCATCCGAGCGCTTTCATACTTGATATTTGTCTTCGAAATGCTTTACCACACGATGATCTAATATTTATAATTGTCCGAGTAAGCCGGAAAGATAAGTTTACTCTTGGCGGTCGGAGCAATATTTCTCAAAAACTGGAGCAATACGCGTTCGAGAGCTTTGAAACTCGAGAAATATTGATGACAAGCGGTATCGTGCGTGGATATAACGATTAAAGTCGTGCGGGAGCTCGGGGAGAAAAGTTTACTCTTGGCGGTTGGACTTGGAAAAATTTCGCTCGAGCTCCTTCGCAGGGCGATCCGACGCGCCTCGGCGCGCGAACGATTCGTTCGAGCGGCCGAGCAAGCGATGCGCTCCGAACATTATTCTCAGTTTATTCGATAAATACTCATCCGAGCGCTTTCATACTTGATATTTGTCTTCGAAATGCTTTACCACACGATGATCTAATATTTATAATTGTCCGAGTAAGCCGGAAAGATAAGTTTACTCTTGGCGGTCGGAGCAATATTTCACAAAAACTGGAGCAATACGCGTCCGAGAGCATTGAAACTCGAGAAATATTGATGACAAGCGGTATCGTGCGTGGATATAACGATTAAAGTCGTGCGGGAGCTCGGGGAGAAAAGTTTACTCTTGGCGGTTGGACTTAGAAAAATTTCGCTCGAGCTCCTTCGCAGGGCGATCCGACGCGCCTCGGCGCGCGAACGATTCGTTCGAGCGGCCGAGCAAGCGATGCGCTCCGAACATTATTCTCAGTTTATTCGATAAATACTCATCCGAGCGCTTTCATACTTGATATTTGTCTTCGAAATGCTTTACCACACGATGATCTAATATTTATAATTGTCCGAGTAAGCCGGAAAGATAAGTTTACTCTTGGCGGTCGGAGCAATATTTCTCAAAAACTGGAGCAATACGCGTTCGAGAGCTTTGAAACTCGAGAAATATTGATGACAAGCGGTATCGTGCGTGGATATAACGATTAAAGTCGTGCGGGAGCTCGGGGAGAAAAGTTTACTCTTGGCGGTTGGACTTGGAAAAATTTCGCTCGAGCTCCTTCGCAGGGCGATCCGACGCGCCTCGGCGCGCGAACGATTCGTTCGAGCGGCCGAGCAAGCGATGCGCTCCGAACATTATTCTCAGTTTATTCGATAAATACTCATCCGAGCGCTTTCATACTTGATATTTGTCTTCGAAATGCTTTACCACACGATGATCTAATATTTATAATTGTCCGAGTAAGCCGGAAAGATAAGTTTACTCTTGGCGGTCGGAGCAATATTTCACAAAAACTGGAGCAATACGCGTCCGAGAGCATTGAAACTCGAGAAATATTGATGACAAGCGGTATCGTGCGTGGATATAACGATTAAAGTCGTGCGGGAGCTCGGGGAGAAAAGTTTACTCTTGGCGGTTGGACTTAGAAAAATTTCGCTCGAGCTCCTTCGCACGGCGATCCGACGCGCCTCGGCGCGCGAACGATTCGTTCGAGCGGCCGAGCAAGCGATGCGCTCCGAACATTATTCTCAGTTTATTCGATAAATACTCATCCGAGCGCTTTCATACTTGATATTTGTCTTCGAAATGCTTTACCACACGATGATCTAATATTTATAATTGTCCGAGTAAGCCGGAAAGATAAGTTTACTCTTGGCGGTCGGAGCAATATTTCTCAAAAACTGGAGCAATACGCGTTCGAGAGCTTTGAAACTCGAGAAATATTGATGACAAGCGGTATCGTGCGTGGATATAACGATTAAAGTCGTGCGGGAGCTCGGGGAGAAAAGTTTACTCTTGGCGGTTGGACTTAGAAAAATTTCGCTCGAGCTCCTTCGCAGGGCGATCCGACGCGCCTCGGCGCGCGAACGATTCGTTCGAGCGGCCGAGCAAGCGATGCGCTCCGAACATTATTCTCAGTTTATTCGATAAATACTCATCCGAGCGCTTTCATACTTGATATTTGTCTTCGAAATGCTTTACCACACGATGATCTAATATTTATAATTGTCCGAGTAAGCCGGAAAGATAAGTTTACTCTTGGCGGTCGGAGCAATATTTCACAAAAACTGGAGCAATACGCGTCCGAGAGCATTGAAACTCGAGAAATATTGATGACAAGCGGTATCGTGCGTGGATATAACGATTAAAGTCGTGCGGGAGCTCGGGGAGAAAAGTTTACTCTTGGCGGTTGGACTTAGAAAAATTTCGCTCGAGCTCCTTCGCAGGGCGATCCGACGCGCCTCGGCGCGCGAACGATTCGTTCGAGCGGCCGAGCAAGCGATGCGCTCCGAACATTATTCTCAGTTTATTCGATAAATACTCATCCGAGCGCTTTCATACTTGATATTTGTCTTCGAAATGCTTTACCACACGATGATCTAATATTTATAATTGTCCGAGTAAGCCGGAAAGATAAGTTTACTCTTGGCGGTCGGAGCAATATTTCTCAAAAACTCGAGCAATACGCGTCCGAGAGCTTTGAAACTCGAGAAATATTGATGACAAGCGGTATCGTGCGTGGATATAACGATTAAAGTCGTGCGGGAGCTCGGGGAGAAAAGTTTACTCTTGGCGGTTGGACTTAGAAAAATTTCGCTCGAGCTCCTTCGCACGGCGATCCGACGCGCCTCGGCGCGCGAACGATTCGTTCGAGCGGCCGAGCAAGCGATGCGCTCCGAACATTATTCTCAGTTTATTCGATAAATACTCATCCGAGCGCTTTCATACTTGATATTTGTCTTCGAAATGCTTTACCACACGATGATCTAATATTTATAATTGTCCGAGTAAGCCGGAAAGATAAGTTTACTCTTGGCGGTCGGAGCAATATTTCTCAAAAACTGGAGCAATACGCGTTCGAGAGCTTTGAAACTCGAGAAATATTGATGACAAGCGGTATCGTGCGTGGATATAACGATTAAAGTCGTGCGGGAGCTCGGGGAGAAAAGTTTACTCTTGGCGGTTGGACTTGGAAAAATTTCGCTCGAGCTCCTTCGCAGGGCGATCCGACGCGCCTCGGCGCGCGAACGATTCGTTCGAGCGGCCGAGCAAGCGATGCGCTCCGAACATTATTCTCAGTTTATTCGATAAATACTCATCCGAGCGCTTTCATACTTGATATTTGTCTTCGAAATGCTTTACCACACGATGATCTAATATTTATAATTGTCCGAGTAAGCCGGAAAGATAAGTTTACTCTTGGCGGTCGGAGCAATATTTCACAAAAACTGGAGCAATACGCGTCCGAGAGCATTGAAACTCGAGAAATATTGATGACAAGCGGTATCGTGCGTGGATATAACGATTAAAGTCGTGCGGGAGCTCGGGGAGAAAAGTTTACTCTTGGCGGTTGGACTTAGAAAAATTTCGCTCGAGCTCCTTCGCAGGGCGATCCGACGCGCCTCGGCGCGCGAACGATTCGTTCGAGCGGCCGAGCAAGCGATGCGCTCCGAACATTATTCTCAGTTTATTCGATAAATACTCATCCGAGCGCTTTCATACTTGATATTTGTCTTCGAAATGCTTTACCACACGATGATCTAATATTTATAATTGTCCGAGTAAGCCGGAAAGATAAGTTTACTCTTGGCGGTCGGAGCAATATTTCTCAAAAACTGGAGCAATACGCGTTCGAGAGCTTTGAAACTCGAGAAATATTGATGACAAGCGGTATCGTGCGTGGATATAACGATTAAAGTCGTGCGGGAGCTCGGGGAGAAAAGTTTACTCTTGGCGGTTGGACTTAGAAAAATTTCGCTCGAGCTCCTTCGCACGGCGATCCGACGCGCCTCGGCGCGCGAACGATTCGTTCGAGCGGCCGAGCAAGCGATGCGCTCCGAACATTATTCTCAGTTTATTCGATAAATACTCATCCGAGCGCTTTCATACTTGATATTTGTCTTCGAAATGCTTTACCACACGATGATCTAATATTTATAATTGTCCGAGTAAGCCGGAAAGATAAGTTTACTCTTGGCGGTCGGAGCAATATTTCACAAAAACTGGAGCAATACGCGTCCGAGAGCATTGAAACTCGAGAAATATTGATGACAAGCGGTATCGTGCGTGGATATAACGATTAAAGTCGTGCGGGAGCTCGGGGAGAAAAGTTTACTCTTGGCGGTTGGACTTAGAAAAATTTCGCTCGAGCTCCTTCGCACGGCGATCCGACGCGCCTCGGCGCGCGAACGATTCGTTCGAGCGGCCGAGCAAGCGATGCGCTCCGAACATTATTCTCAGTTTATTCGATAAATACTCATCCGAGCGCTTTCATACTTGATATTTGTCTTCGAAATGCTTTACCACACGATGATCTAATATTTATAATTGTCCGAGTAAGCCGGAAAGATAAGTTTACTCTTGGCGGTCGGAGCAATATTTCTCAAAAACTCGAGCAATACGCGTCCGAGAGCTTTGAAACTCGAGAAATATTGATGACAAGCGGTATCGTGCGTGGATATAACGATTAAAGTCGTGCGGGAGCTCGGGGAGAAAAGTTTACTCTTGGCGGTTGGACTTAGAAAAATTTCGCTCGGTCGGAGTTGCTCGCAATGCGCCCGGAACATTATTCTGTGTTTATTCGATAAATATTCATCCTAGAGCTTTGATACTTGATATTTATTGTTAGAATGCGTTATTATACAATGATCTAATATTTATAATGGTCTGGGAACGCTAGGAAAAAAGTTTACTCTTGGCGGTTGGACTTAGAAAAATTTCGCTCGGTCGGAGTTGCTCGCAATGCGCCCGGAACATTATTCTGAGTTTATTCGATAAATATTCATCCTAAAGCTTTGATACTTGATATTTATTGTTAGAATGCGTTATTATACAATGATCTAATATTTATAATGGTCTGGGAACGCTAGGAAAAAAGTTTACTCTTGGCGGTTGGACTTAGAAAAATTTCGCTCGGTCGGAGTTGCTCGCAATGCGCCCGGAACATTATTCTGAGTTTATTCGATAAATATTCATCCTAAAGCTTTGATACTTGATATTTATTGTTAGAATGCGTTATTATACAATGATCTAATATTTATAATGGTCTGGGAACGCTAGGAAAAAAGTTTACTCTTGGCGGTTGGACTTAGAAAAATTTCGCTCGGTCGGAGTTGCTCGCAATGCGCCCGGAACATTATTCTGAGTTTATTCGATAAATATTCATCCTAAAGCTTTGATACTTGATATTTATTGTTAGAATGCGTTATTATACAATGATCTAATATTTATAATGGTCTGGGAACGCTAGGAAAAAAGTTTACTCTTGGCGGTTGGACTTAGAAAAATTTCGCTCGGTCGGAGTTGCTCGCAATGCGCCCGGAACATTATTCTGAGTTTATTCGATAAATATTCATCCTAAAGCTTTGATACTTGATATTTATTGTTAGAATGCGTTATTATACAATGATCTAATATTTATAATGGTCTGGGAACGCTAGGAAAAAAGTTTACTCTTGGCGGTTGGACTTAGAAAAATTTCGCTCGGTCGGAGTTGCTCGCAATGCGCCCGGAACATTATTCTGAGTTTATTCGATAAATATTCATCCTAAAGCTTTGATACTTGATATTTATTGTTAGAATGCGTTATTATACAATGATCTAATATTTATAATGGTCTGGGAACGCTAGGAAAAAAGTTTACTCTTGGCGGTTGGACTTAGAAAAATTTCGCTCGGTCGGAGTTGCTCGCAATGCGCCCGGAACATTATTCTGAGTTTATTCGATAAATATTCATCCTAAAGCTTTGATACTTGATATTTATTGTTAGAATGCGTTATTATACAATGATCTAATATTTATAATGGTCTGGGAACGCTAGGAAAAAAGTTTACTCTTGGCGGTTGGACTTAGAAAAATTTCGCTCGGTCGGAGTTGCTCGCAATGCGCCCGGAACATTATTCTGAGTTTATTCGATAAATATTCATCCTAGAGCTTTGATACTTGATATTTATTGTTAGAATGCGTTATTATACAATGATCTAATATTTATAATGGTCTGGGAACGCTAGGAAAAAAGTTTACTCTTGGCGGTTGGACTTAGAAAAATTTCGCTCGGTCGGAGTTGCTCGCAATGCGCCCGGAACATTATTCTGAGTTTATTCGATAAATATTCATCCTAAAGCTTTGATACTTGATATTTATTGTTAGAATGCGTTATTATACAATGATCTAATATTTATAATGGTCTGGGAACGCTAGGAAAAAAGTTTACTCTTGGCGGTTGGACTTAGAAAAATTTCGCTCGGTCGGAGTTGCTCGCAATGCGCCCGGAACATTATTCTGAGTTTATTCGATAAATATTCATCCTAAAGCTTTGATACTTGATATTTATTGTTAGAATGCGTTATTATACAATGATCTAATATTTATAATGGTCTGGGAACGCTAGGAAAAAAGTTTACTCTTGGCGGTTGGACTTAGAAAAATTTCGCTTCGGTCGGAGTTGCTCGCAATGCGCCCGGAACATTATTCTGAGTTTATTCGATAAATATTCATCCTAAAGCTTTGATACTTGATATTTATTGTTAGAATGCGTTATTATACAATGATCTAATATTTATAATGGTCTGGGAACGCTAGGAAAAAAGTTTACTCTTGGCGGTTGGACTTAGAAAAATTTCGCTCGGTCGGAGTTGCTCGCAATGCGCCCGGAACATTATTCTGAGTTTATTCGATAAATATTCATCCTAAAGCTTTGATACTTGATATTTATTGTTAGAATGCGTTATTATACAATGATCTAATATTTATAATGGCCTGGGAACGCTAGGAAAAAAGTTTACTCTTGGCGGTTGGACTTAGAAAAATTTCGCTTCGGTCGGAGTTGCTCGCAATGCGCCCGGAACATTATTCTGAGTTTATTCGATAAATATTCATCCTAGAGCTTTGATACTTGATATTTATTGTTAGAATGCGTTATTATACAATGATCTAATATTTATAATGGTCTGGGAACGCTAGGAAAAAAGTTTACTCTTGGCGGTTGGACTTAGAAAAATTTCGCTTCGGTCGGAGTTGCTCGTAATGCGCCTGGAACATTATTCTGAGTTTATTCGATAAATATTCATCCTAGAGCTTTGATACTTGATATTTATTGTTAGAATGCGTTATTATACAATGATCTAATATTTATAATGGTCTGGGAACGCTAGGAAAAAAGTTTACTCTTGGCGGTTGGACTTAGAAAAATTTCACTTCGGTCGGAGTTGCACGCAATGCGCCCGGAACATTATTCTGAGTTTATTCGATAAATATTCATCCTAGAGCTTTGATACTTGATATTTATTGTTAGAATGCTTTATTATACAATGATCTAATATTTATAATGGTCTAGATACGATAGAAAGATAAGTTTACTCTTGGCGGTTGGACTTGAAAAATGTTCAAAGTACCGAGATAGTATATGAAAAGTTGAATATTTTGTGTTAAATATCCTGGAAATATAAATATTTATTGTGTTGTACAAAAAAATTTTTCATGCAAAAATTTTTCTAAGTCCCAACAGCCCCGCCGGACGGGCTGTTGCCGCGGCGGTTTGCACCCATAAGCGCGCGTGCTATTCACCGCGCGGCGCCGGCGTCCTTGCCGGCCGTTCGGTATCCTTAAGAGACTCGACGGTTCGGCGAGTCGGGCGGTTCAGCGCGCGCTTGGGGCTATTCTACGATCTCGGTCGAGAAGCAGTTCACGGCGCCTCGAGACTTCGGTCTCGACTGTTTCGTTCCGTACTTCGTTTAGAACTTTTCTCTACACAGCATTGCCACGGGTCGGTGTCTAAGACCGAATGGCCCTTATGTGGCGAGCCTCCCATCGAGGAGGTTGGTGACTTGTATGCACTGATGTGTATACTCGTACTAACTGAGCATCAACTCTTCTATCCGAGCTAAAAGTTTGAGATAGTTATGGAAAGATGTTTGAGAGAAACTAAAACTAGAAAGAAGTCAAACTTCTTGTTTGCAGAGAAACGAAAAGTAAATAAAATGAGGTTGGCTTTCGGAGGGGCATTGTTACACCCAGAGCCCAGCATGCGTCCTGTCCGCGCTTCCTCGGCACTTGTGTCGATTGTCCAGCGCCCGTGGTTACGTGCTACGTGGGATACTCGTGCTACCAGATGTT
>NW_027471712.1:2500-5000 GCF_051020765.1 Lasioglossum baleicum | reverse complement strand
GCTCTTGTAAGTCCCCGCCGTCGCTTACCTCTCCAAATATATTTTTGGAGGGCGCCAAAGAGCGTTTCGGAGTCGGGTTGCAAAGATGCTACGTACGAGCGAATGATGGGCGTTTCGTCGGCGTTTGTCGCGGTTCTGTGAAAATTGCCAATTTTTGCATTGCGTCTTATAAACACATACAAACATATATATCTAGTTTCCACGAGAGGCGAAGTAGGGATTGGTATTTCTTACGTTCGGACTTGCGTGAGTGTTTTTACGGTGTCGTGAGTCGTATTGAAAATACGACCGCCCGTAAGGCACCGCTTCGACGGGGATCTCCAAATCTCTCACCTTCTCTGCGAAACGATTCGCCTTGCGGAAAGAAGCGTTTCCACTCATGAACATTTAACGCGCTCCCGACGTCGCCTGAAATGATGCGTATATACGAAAGAGGTATATTTACAAGAGTCTCGCGAGACTACAGAGATGGACACACAAATTATAAAAGAAAGAAAGAATACTGTGTGGCACACAGAGTGTGTGTGGTGTGGCAATGTTAAGCCCCAGGGAGAGAATATGCCTGTGCGTGGATGAGTTTCTTAACTCTACGTTATAATTGCCATACGGCGGAGGGTCGTCGTTGCCGGCGATTTCGACAAACACATTCCTTTTCGAGTCTTCGAGGGAAGAGACGAAAGAGATCTCTCGTTCTATCGCGAACGCTTTGATGATCGATGGACAGCGGAGCAAAGCGCAGCAATGTGCGGGATGAGCACGTCGTACTTGATCGGGTCGGAATTATTCCCCGTCGTCGACGTGTCCTCGCTAATCTGTGCGATTGCCATTCCATCGCCACGTTCGCGTTGAATCGTATTGATGACGGCCTATGAGCGTCTTGAGATCTTACTCTCTTTCTCTCGTGTCTCTAATTTGGTTTTGCGTTTGATCGATGATAAATCGTTTCGTGCGCAACGTTTCTGTACCCCCGTGGTTTTTGGTTCAATTATATAGAAGTAGAGAGAAAAAGAAATCCCACCGGGTTATATGTATTATTATTTTTTTTATTTTAATAATATGTATACTCCTCTATTGGCGAGGCTTATTTCGAACTTGATTGTCACACGACGCAAAAGACACACTTGTGTGTTCACGCACGGAACAGCACCGCTGAGAGAGAAAAGGTATATCAATGAGAAAACCTTTATGTCGGTCGCCCCATGTCTTTTCTTTTCTTCATTGTCGATTCGTGCGGAACCGCGCGATCTGTCGGTCGTCCAGTCCCCGAAAGTTCTTTTCGACGGACGTTAAAGTTAACCGGCCAGATCGTCTAGCGAGAGTTTCCGATCGACGAGAGATGAAGAAAGAATTATATTGACACTTTGGTGTGGCGCATAAGGCATATATCGGTTTTTTGTTTACCTTTTTCTCTCTTCTGTCGTGTAGTGTTGTTTCGTTTTCTTTTTTTTTCTTTTTTTTTTGTGCTTTGTACGTTTTCGCGAGTACTACTTTTACGCTCTTTCGGCCGAAACACACAAAATTTTGTATCACGTACGACGACCTCAGAGTAGGCGAGATTACCCGCTGAATTTAAGCATATTACTAAGCGGAGGAAAAGAAACTAACAAGGATTTCCTTAGTAGCGGCGAGCGAACAGGAATTAGCCCAGCACTGAATCCCGCGGTTCTGCCGTTGGGAAATGTAGTGTTCAGGAGGGTCAATTTATCCCGAGACGTCGAACCGCGTCCAAGTCCATCTTGAATGGGGCCATTTACCCGTAGAGGGTGCCAGGCCCGTAGCGACTGGTACGCGTTTCGGGAGGACCTCTCCTTAGAGTCGGGTTGCTTGAGAGTGCAGCCCTAAGTGGGTGGTAAACTCCATCTAAGGCTAAATATGACCACGAGACCGATAGCGAACAAGTACCGTGAGGGAAAGTTGAAAAGAACTTTGAAGAGAGAGTTCAAGAGTACGTGAAACCGTTCAGGGGTAAACCTGAGAAACCCAAAAGATCGAATGGGGAGATTCATCGTCGACGAGGCTGGCTTCCGTTGGTGCGCAGATAGCCCGTAATGGGCCACTTCGGTGGTTCCAGTGCGAGGGTACACCATCTTCGGCAAATGTTCCGGTCGCGTAGTCGTGCACTTCTCCCTTAGTAGAACGTCGCGACCCGTTGCGTGTCGGTCTACGGCTCGAGTTGTTGCCTGTCGTGTCGCCTTCGTGCGCACACGGCAGACGCTCGATCGCCTGGCCGGCTGCGTGACGGTACTCTGACGGTATCGGGCCGCAACCAATCCATTTTCGAATGTGTGTGCGTCAGGCCCGCCGCAAGCTCGGTTAGTTTGTCACCCGGATGGTACGGACCTAGCGCCGGCTCCGGGCCTAACCAGCTGTTAGCAGGCGGTGTCCTCGGACTGGCCAAGCTTTGAATTACCGGTCAGCGACGCTACTGCTTTGGGTACTCTCAGGACCCGTCTTGAAACACGGACCAAGGAGTCTAACATGTGCGCGAGTCATTGGGACA
>NW_027471711.1:0-21391 GCF_051020765.1 Lasioglossum baleicum | reverse complement strand
AAGATCGAATAAATCGTGATCGTGCTTGCCGCATCGGAGTTTCTGTGCCAATTTCGCTTCGTTGCATGTAAATGCACTGATCTAGCACGCGAAACAACGATTAAGCACAGAAATACGCTTCTGAAACGAAGAATCGTCGAATCTGACATAAGCTCGAATAAATCGTAATCGTGCTTGCCGAATCGGAGTTTCTGTGCCAATTTCGCATATTTGCATGTAAATGCACTGATCTAGCACGCGAAACAACGATTCCGCACAGAAATACACTTCGAAAACGAAGAATCGTCGAATCTGACATAAGCTCGAATAAATCGTGATCGTGCTTGCCGAATCGGAGTTTCTGTGCCATTTTCGCATATTTGCATGCAAACCCTCTGATCTAGAACGCAAAACAGCGATTCCGCACTGAAATACTCTTCTGATATGAAGAATCGTCGAATCCAACATAAGATCGAATAAATCGTGATCGTGCTTGCCGCACCGGAGTTTCTGTGCCAATTTCGCTTCGTTGCATGCAAATGCACTGATCTAGCATGCGAAACAGCGATTCCGCACAGAAATACACTTCTGAAACGTATAATCGTCGAATCTGACATAAGGTCGAATAAATGGTGATCGTGCTTGCCGAATCGGAGTTTCTGTGCCAATTTCGCATATTTGCATGCAAACCCACTGATCTAGCACGCAAAACAGCGATTCCGCACAGAAATACTCTTCTGATATGAAGAACCGTCGAATCCAACATAAGATCGAATAAATCGTGATCGTGCTTGCCGCATCGGAGTTTCTGTGCCAATTTCGCTTCGTTGCATGTAAATGCACTGATCTAGCACGCGAAACAACGATTAAGCACAGAAATACACTTCTGAAACGAAGAATCGTCGAATCTGACATAAGGTCGAATAAATGGTGGTCGTGCTTGCCGAATCGGAGTTTCTGTGCCAATTTCGCATATTTGCATGCAAACCCACTGATCTAGCACGCAAAACAGCGATTCCGCACAGAAATACTCTTCTGATATGAAGAATCGTCGAATCCAACATAAGATCGAATAAATCGTGATCGTGCTTGCCGCATCGGAGTTTCTGTGCCAATTTCGCTTCGTTGCATGTAAATGCACTGATCTAGCACGCGAAACAACGATTCCGTACTGAAATACACTTCTGAAACGAAGAATCGTCGAGTCTGACATAAGCTCGAATAAATCGGGATCGTGCTAGCAGAATCGGAGTTTCTGTGCCAATTTCGCATATTTGCATGCAAATGCACTGATTTAGCACGCGAAACAGCGATTCCGCACAGAAATACACTTCTGAAACGAAGAATCGTCGAATCTGACATAAGCTCGAATAAATCGTGATCGTGCTTGCCGCACCGGAGTTTCTGTGCCAATTTCGCTTCGTTGCATGCAAATGCACTGATCTAGCACGCGAAACAACGATTCCGCACAGAAATACACTTCTGAAACGAAGAATCGTCGAATCTGACATAAGCTCGAATAAATCGTGATCGTGCTTGCCGCACAAGAGTTTCTGTGCCAATTTCGCTTCGTTGCATGCAAATGCACTGATCTAGCACGCGAAACAGCGATTCCGCACAGAAATACACTTGTGATACGAAGAATCGTCGAATCTGACATAAGGTCGAATAAATCGTGATCGTGCTTGCCGAATCGGAGTTTCTGTGCCAATTTCGCATATTTGCATGTAAATGCACTGATCTAGCACGCGAAACAACGATTCCGCACAGAAATACACTTCGGAAACGAAGAATCGTCGAAACTGACATAAGCTCGAATAAATCGTGATCGTGCTTGCCGAATCGGAGTTTCTGTGCCAATTTCGCATATTTGCATGCAAACTCACTGATCTACCACGCGTAACAGCGATACCGTACAGAAATACACTTCTGAAACGAAGAATCGTCGAATCTGACATAAGCTAGAATAAATCGTGATCGTGCTTGCCGCACCGGAGTTTCTGTGCCAATTTCGCTTTGTTGCATGCAAATGCACTGATCTAGCACGCGAAACAGCGATTCCGCACAGAAATACACTTCTGAAACGAAGAACCGTCGAATCCAACATAAGATCGAATAAATCGTGATCGTGCTTGCCGCATCGGAGTTTCTGTGCCAATTTCGCTTCGTTGCATGTAAATGCACTGATCTAGCACGCGAAACAACGATTCCGCACAGAAATACACTTCTGAAACGAAGAATCGTCGAATCTGACATAAGGTCGAATAAATGGTGATCGTGCTTGCCGAATCGGAGTTTCTGTGCCAATTTCGCATATTTGCATGCAAACCCACTGATCTAGCACGCAAAACAGCGATTCCGCACAGAAATACTCTTCTGATATGAAGAATCGTCGAATCCAACATAAGATCGAATAAATCGTGATCGTGCTTGCCGCATCGGAGTTTCTGTGCCAATTTCGCTTCGTTGCATGTAAATGCACTGATCTAGCACGCGAAACAACGATTCCGTACTGAAATACACTTCTGAAACGAAGAATCGTCGAGTCTGACATAAGCTCGAATAAATCGGGATCGTGCTAGCAGAATCGGAGTTTCTGTGCCAATTTCGCATATTTGCATGCAAATGCACTGATTTAGCACGCGAAACAGCGATTCCGCACAGAAATACACTTCTGAAACGAAGAATCGTCGAATCTGACATAAGCTCGAATAAATCGTGATCGTGCTTGCCGCACCGGAGTTTCTGTGCCAATTTCGCTTCGTTGCATGCAAATGCACTGATCTAGCACGCGAAACAACGATTCCGCACAGAAATACACTTCTGAAACGAAGAATCGTCGAATCTGACATAAGCTCGAATAAATCGTGATCGTGCTTGCCGCACAAGAGTTTCTGTGCCAATTTCGCTTCGTTGCATGCAAATGCACTGATCTAACACGCGAAACAGCGATTCCGCACAGAAATACCCTTGTGATACGAAGAATCGTCGAATCTGACATAAGGTCGAATAAATGGTGATCGTGCTTGCCGAATCGGAGTTTCTGTGCCAATTTCGCTTCGTTGCATGCAAATGCACTGATCTAACACGCGAAACAGCGATTCCGCACAGAAATACACTTCTGATACGAAGAATCGTCGAATCTGACATAAGGTCGCATAAGTGGTGATCGAGCTTGCCGAATCGGAGTTTCTGTGCCAATTTCGCTTCGTTGCATGCAAATGCACTGATCTAACACGCGAAACAGCGATTCCGCACAGAAATACACTTCTGATACGAAGAATCGTCGAATCTGACATAAGGTCGAATAAATCGTGATCGTGCTTGCCGCACCGGAGTTTCTGTGCCAATTTCGCTTCGTTGCATGTAAATGCACTGATCTAGCACGCGAAACAGCGATTCCGCACAGAAATACGCTTCTGAAACGAAGAATCGTCGAATCTGACATAAGCTCGAATAAATCGTAATCGTGCTTGCCGAATCGGAGTTTCTGTGCCAATTTCGCATATTTGCATGTAAATGCACTGATCTAGCACGCGAAACAACGATTCCGCACAGAAATACACTTCGGAAACGAAGAATCGTCGAATCTGACATAAGCTCGAATAAATCGTGATCGTGCTTGCCGAATCGGAGTTTCTGTGCCATTTTCGCATATTTGCATGCAAACCCTCTGATCTAGAACGCAAAACAGCGATTCCGCACTGAAATACTCTTCTGATATGAAGAATCGTCGAATCCAACATAAGCTCGAATAAATCGTGATCGTGCTTGCCGCACCGGAGTTTCTGTGCCAATTTCGCTTCGTTGCATGCAAATGCACTGATCTAGCACGCGAAACAACGATTCCGCACAGAAATACACTTCTGAAACGAAGAATCGTCGAATCTGACATAAGCTCGAATAAATCGTGATCGTGCTTGCCGCACAAGAGTTTCTGTGCCAATTTCGCTTCGTTGCATGCAAATGCACTGATCTAACACGCGAAACAGCGATTCCGCACAGAAATACACTTGTGATACGAAGAATCGTCGAATCTGACATAAGGTCGAATAAATGGTGATCGTGCTTGCCGAATCGGAGTTTCTGTGCCAATTTCGCATATTTGCATGCAAACCCACTGATCTAGCACGCAAAACAGCGATTCCGCACAGAAATACTCTTCTGATATGAAGAACCGTCGAATCCAACATAAGATCGAATAAATCGTGATCGTGCTTGCCGCATCGGAGTTTCTGTGCCAATTTCGCTTCGTTGCATGTAAATGCACTGATCTAGCACGCGAAACAACGATTAAGCACAGAAATACGCTTCTGAAACGAAGAATCGTCGAATCTGACATAAGCTCGAATAAATCGTAATCGTGCTTGCCGAATCGGAGTTTCTGTGCCAATTTCGCATATTTGCATGTAAATGCACTGATCTAGCACGCGAAACAACGATTCCGCACAGAAATACACTTCGAAAACGAAGAATCGTCGAATCTGACATAAGCTCGAATAAATCGTGATCGTGCTTGCCGAATCGGAGTTTCTGTGCCATTTTCGCATATTTGCATGCAAACCCTCTGATCTAGAACGCAAAACAGCGATTCCGCACTGAAATACTCTTCTGATATGAAGAATCGTCGAATCCAACATAAGATCGAATAAATCGTGATCGTGCTTGCCGCACCGGAGTTTCTGTGCCAATTTCGCTTCGTTGCATGCAAATGCACTGATCTAGCATGCGAAACAGCGATTCCGCACAGAAATACACTTCTGAAACGTATAATCGTCGAATCTGACATAAGGTCGAACAAATGGTGATCGTGCTTGCCGAATCGGAGTTTCTGTGCCAATTTCGCATATTTGCATGCAAACCCACTGATCTAGCACGCAAAACAGCGATTCCGCACAGAAATACTCTTCTGATATGAAGAACCGTCGAATCCAACATAAGATCGAATAAATCGTGATCGTGCTTGCCGCATCGGAGTTTCTGTGCCAATTTCGCTTCGTTGCATGTAAATGCACTGATCTAGCACGCGAAACAACGATTAAGCACAGAAATACACTTCTGAAACGAAGAATCGTCGAATCTGACATAAGGTCGAATAAATGGTGGTCGTGCTTGCCGAATCGGAGTTTCTGTGCCAATTTCGCATATTTGCATGCAAACCCACTGATCTAGCACGCAAAACAGCGATTCCGCACAGAAATACTCTTCTGATATGAAGAATCGTCGAATCCAACATAAGATCGAATAAATCGTGATCGTGCTTGCCGCATCGGAGTTTCTGTGCCAATTTCGCTTCGTTGCATGTAAATGCACTGATCTAGCACGCGAAACAACGATTCCGTACTGAAATACACTTCTGAAACGAAGAATCGTCGAGTCTGACATAAGCTCGAATAAATCGGGATCGTGCTAGCAGAATCGGAGTTTCTGTGCCAATTTCGCATATTTGCATGCAAATGCACTGATTTAGCACGCGAAACAGCGATTCCGCACAGAAATACACTTCTGAAACGAAGAATCGTCGAATCTGACATAAGCTCGAATAAATCGTGATCGTGCTTGCCGCACCGGAGTTTCTGTGCCAATTTCGCTTCGTTGCATGCAAATGCACTGATCTAGCACGCGAAACAACGATTCCGCACAGAAATACACTTCTGAAACGAAGAATCGTCGAATCTGACATAAGCTCGAATAAATCGTGATCGTGCTTGCCGCACAAGAGTTTCTGTGCCAATTTCGCTTCGTTGCATGCAAATGCACTGATCTAGCACGCGAAACAGCGATTCCGCACAGAAATACACTTGTGATACGAAGAATCGTCGAATCTGACATAAGGTCGAATAAATCGTGATCGTGCTTGCCGAATCGGAGTTTCTGTGCCAATTTCGCATATTTGCATGTAAATGCACTGATCTAGCACGCGAAACAACGATTCCGCACAGAAATACACTTCGGAAACGAAGAATCGTCGAAACTGACATAAGCTCGAATAAATCGTGATCGTGCTTGCCGAATCGGAGTTTCTGTGCCAATTTCGCATATTTGCATGCAAACTCACTGATCTACCACGCGTAACAGCGATACCGTACAGAAATACACTTCTGAAACGAAGAATCGTCGAATCTGACATAAGCTAGAATAAATCGTGATCGTGCTTGCCGCACCGGAGTTTCTGTGCCAATTTCGCTTTGTTGCATGCAAATGCACTGATCTAGCACGCGAAACAGCGATTCCGCACAGAAATACACTTCTGAAACGAAGAACCGTCGAATCCAACATAAGATCGAATAAATCGTGATCGTGCTTGCCGCATCGGAGTTTCTGTGCCAATTTCGCTTCGTTGCATGTAAATGCACTGATCTAGCACGCGAAACAACGATTCCGCACAGAAATACACTTCTGAAACGAAGAATCGTCGAATCTGACATAAGGTCGAATAAATGGTGATCGTGCTTGCCGAATCGGAGTTTCTGTGCCAATTTCGCATATTTGCATGCAAACCCACTGATCTAGCACGCAAAACAGCGATTCCGCACAGAAATACTCTTCTGATATGAAGAATCGTCGAATCCAACATAAGATCGAATAAATCGTGATCGTGCTTGCCGCATCGGAGTTTCTGTGCCAATTTCGCTTCGTTGCATGTAAATGCACTGATCTAGCACGCGAAACAACGATTCCGTACTGAAATACACTTCTGAAACGAAGAATCGTCGAATCTGACATAAGCTCGAATAAATCGTGATCGTGCTTGCCGCACCGGAGTTTCTGTGCCAATTTCGCTTCGTTGCATGCAAATGCACTGATCTAGCACGCGAAACAACGATTCCGCACAGAAATACACTTCTGAAACGAAGAATCGTCGAATCTGACATAAGCTCGAATAAATCGTGATCGTGCTTGCCGCACAAGAGTTTCTGTGCCAATTTCGCTTCGTTGCATGCAAATGCACTGATCTAACACGCGAAACAGCGATTCCGCACAGAAATACCCTTGTGATACGAAGAATCGTCGAATCTGACATAAGGTCGAATAAATGGTGATCGTGCTTGCCGAATCGGAGTTTCTGTGCCAATTTCGCTTCGTTGCATGCAAATGCTCTGATCTAACACGCGAAACAGCGATTCCGCACAGAAATACACTTCTGATACGAAGAATCGTCGAATCTGACATAAGGTCGAATAAGTGGTGATCGAGCTTGCCGAATCGGAGTTTCTGTGCCAATTTCGCTTCGTTGCATGCAAATGCACTGATCTAACACGCGAAACAGCGATTCCGCACAGAAATACACTTCTGATACGAAGAATCGTCGAATCTGACATAAGGTCGAATAAATCGTGATCGTGCTTGCCGCACCGGAGTTTCTGTGCCAATTTCGCTTCGTTGCATGTAAATGCACTGATCTAGCACGCGAAACAGCGATTCCGCACAGAAATACGCTTCTGAAACGAAGAATCGTCGAATCTGACATAAGCTCGAATAAATCGTAATCGTGCTTGCCGAATCGGAGTTTCTGTGCCAATTTCGCATATTTGCATGTAAATGCACTGATCTAGCACGCGAAACAACGATTCCGCACAGAAATACACTTCGGAAACGAAGAATCGTCGAATCTGACATAAGCTCGAATAAATCGTGATCGTGCTTGCCGAATCGGAGTTTCTGTGCCATTTTCGCATATTTGCATGCAAACCCTCTGATCTAGAACGCAAAACAGCGATTCCGCACTGAAATACTCTTCTGATATGAAGAATCGTCGAATCCAACATAAGCTCGAATAAATCGTGATCGTGCTTGCCGCACCGGAGTTTCTGTGCCAATTTCGCTTCGTTGCATGCAAATGCACTGATCTAGCACGCGAAACAACGATTCCGCACAGAAATACACTTCTGAAACGAAGAATCGTCGAATCTGACATAAGCTCGAATAAATCGTGATCGTGCTTGCCGCACAAGAGTTTCTGTGCCAATTTCGCTTCGTTGCATGCAAATGCACTGATCTAACACGCGAAACAGCGATTCCGCACAGAAATACACTTGTGATACGAAGAATCGTCGAATCTGACATAAGGTCGAATAAATGGTGATCGTGCTTGCCGAATCGGAGTTTCTGTGCCAATTTCGCATATTTGCATGCAAACTCACTGATCTACCACGCGTAACAGCGATACCGTACAGAAATACACTTCTGAAACGAAGAATCGTCGAATCTGACATAAGCTAGAATAAATCGTGATCGTGCTTGCCGCACCGGAGTTTCTGTGCCAATTTCGCTTTGTTGCATGCAAATGCACTGATCTAGCACGCGAAACAGCGATTCCGCACAGAAATACACTTCTGAAACGAAGAATCGTCGAATCTGACATAAGGTCGAATAAATGGTGGTCGTGCTTGCCGAATCGGAGTTTCTGTGCCAATTTCGCATATTTGCATGCAAACCCACTGATCTAGCACGCAAAACAGCGATTCCGCACAGAAATACTCTTCTGATATGAAGAATCGTCGAATCCAACATAAGATCGAATAAATCGTGATCGTGCTTGCCGCATCGGAGTTTCTGTGCCAATTTCGCTTCGTTGCATGTAAATGCACTGATCTAGCACGCGAAACAACGATTCCGTACTGAAATACACTTCTGAAACGAAGAATCGTCGAGTCTGACATAAGCTCGAATAAATCGGGATCGTGCTAGCAGAATCGGAGTTTCTGTGCCAGTTTCGCATATTTGCATGCAAATGCACTGATTTAGCACGCGAAACAGCGATTCCGCACAGAAATACACTTCTGAAACGAAGAATCGTCGAATCTGACATAAGCTCGAATAAATCGTGATCGTGCTTGCCGCACCGGAGTTTCTGTGCCAATTTCGCTTCGTTGCATGCAAATGCACTGATCTAGCACGCGAAACAACGATTCCGCACAGAAATACACTTCTGAAACGAAGAATCGTCGAATCTGACATAAGCTCGAATAAATCGTGATCGTGCTTGCCGCACAAGAGTTTCTGTGCCAATTTCGCTTCGTTGCATGCAAATGCACTGATCTAGCACGCGAAACAGCGATTCCGCACAGAAATACACTTGTGATACGAAGAATCGTCGAATCTGACATAAGGTCGAATAAATCGTGATCGTGCTTGCCGAATCGGAGTTTCTGTGCCAATTTCGCATATTTGCATGTAAATGCACTGATCTAGCACGCGAAACAACGATTCCGCACAGAAATACACTTCGGAAACGAAGAATCGTCGAAACTGACATAAGCTCGAATAAATCGTGATCGTGCTTGCCGAATCGGAGTTTCTGTGCCAATTTCGCATATTTGCATGCAAACTCACTGATCTACCACGCGTAACAGCGATACCGTACAGAAATACACTTCTGAAACGAAGAATCGTCGAATCTGACATAAGCTAGAATAAATCGTGATCGTGCTTGCCGCACCGGAGTTTCTGTGCCAATTTCGCTTTGTTGCATGCAAATGCACTGATCTAGCACGCGAAACAGCGATTCCGCACAGAAATACACTTCTGAAACGAAGAATCGTCGAATCTGACATAAGGTCGAATAAATGGTGATCGTGCTTGCCGAATCGGAGTTTCTGTGCCAATTTCGCATATTTGCATGCAAACCCACTGATCTAGCACGCAAAACAGCGATTCCGCACAGAAATACTCTTCTGATATGAAGAATCGTCGAATCCAACATAAGATCGAATAAATCGTGATCGTGCTTGCCGCATCGGAGTTTCTGTGCCAATTTCGCTTCGTTGCATGTAAATGCACTGATCTAGCACGCGAAACAACGATTCCGTACTGAAATACACTTCTGAAACGAAGAATCGTCGAGTCTGACATAAGCTCGAATAAATCGGGATCGTGCTAGCAGAATCGGAGTTTCTGTGCCAATTTCGCATATTTGCATGCAAATGCACTGATTTAGCACGCGAAACAGCGATTCCGCACAGAAATACACTTCTGAAACGAAGAATCGTCGAATCTGACATAAGCTCGAATAAATCGTGATCGTGCTTGCCGCACCGGAGTTTCTGTGCCAATTTCGCTTCGTTGCATGCAAATGCACTGATCTAGCACGCGAAACAACGATTCCGCACAGAAATACACTTCTGAAACGAAGAATCGTCGAATCTGACATAAGCTCGAATAAATCGTGATCGTGCTTGCCGCACAAGAGTTTCTGTGCCAATTTCGCTTCGTTGCATGCAAATGCACTGATCTAACACGCGAAACAGCGATTCCGCACAGAAATACCCTTGTGATACGAAGAATCGTCGAATCTGACATAAGGTCGAATAAATGGTGATCGTGCTTGCCGAATCGGAGTTTCTGTGCCAATTTCGCTTCGTTGCATGCAAATGCACTGATCTAACACGCGAAACAGCGATTCCGCACAGAAATACACTTCTGATACGAAGAATCGTCGAATCTGACATAAGGTCGAATAAGTGGAGATCGAGCTTGCCGAATCGGAGTTTCTGTGCCAATTTCGCTTCGTTGCATGCAAATGCACTGATCTAACACGCGAAACAGCGATTCCGCACAGAAATACACTTCTGATACGAAGAATCGTCGAATCTGACATAAGGTCGAATAAATCGTGATCGTGCTTGCCGCACCGGAGTTTCTGTGCCAATTTCGCTTCGTTGCATGAAAATGCACTGATCTAGCACGCGAAACAGCGATTCCGCACAGAAATACGCTTCTGAAACGAAGAATCGTCGAATCTGACATAAGCTCGAATAAATCGTAATCGTGCTTGCCGAATCGGAGTTTCTGTGCCAATTTCGCATATTTGCATGTAAATGCACTGATCTAGCACGCGAAACAACGATTCCGCACAGAAATACACTTCGGAAACGAAGAATCGTCGAATCTGACATAAGCTCGAATAAATCGTGATCGTGCTTGCCGAATCGGAGTTTCTGTGCCATTTTCGCATATTTGCATGCAAACCCTCTGATCTAGAACGCAAAACAGCGATTCCGCACTGAAATACTCTTCTGATATGAAGAATCGTCGAATCCAACATAAGCTCGAATAAATCGTGATCGTGCTTGCCGCACCGGAGTTTCTGTGCCAATTTCGCTTCGTTGCATGCAAATGCACTGATCTAGCACGCGAAACAACGATTCCGCACAGAAATACACTTCTGAAACGAAGAATCGTCGAATCTGACATAAGCTCGAATAAATCGTGATCGTGCTTGCCGCACAAGAGTTTCTGTGCCAATTTCGCTTCGTTGCATGCAAATGCACTGATCTAACACGCGAAACAGCGATTCCGCACAGAAATACACTTGTGATACGAAGAATCGTCGAATCTGACATAAGGTCGAATAAATGGTGATCGTGCTTGCCGAATCGGAGTTTCTGTGCCAATTTCGCATATTTGCATGCAAACCCACTGATCTAGCACGCAAAACAGCGATTCCGCACAGAAATACGCTTCTGAAACGAAGAGTCGTCGAATCTGACATAAGCTCGAATAAATCGTAATCGTGCTTGCCGAATCGGAGTTTCTGTGCCAATTTCGCATATTTGCATGTAAATGCACTGATCTAGCACGCGAAACAACGATTCCGCACAGAAATACACTTCGGAAACGAAGAATCGTCGAAACTGACATAAGCTCGAATAAATCGTGATCGTGCTTGCCGAATCGGAGTTTCTGTGCCAATTTCGCATATTTGCATGCAAACTCACTGATCTACCACGCGTAACAGCGATACCGTACAGAAATACACTTCTGAAACGAAGAATCGTCGAATCTGACATAAGCTAGAATAAATCGTGATCGTGCTTGCCGCACCGGAGTTTCTGTGCCAATTTCGCTTTGTTGCATGCAAATGCACTGATCTAGCACGCGAAACAGCGATTCCGCACAGAAATACACTTCTGATACGAAGAATCGTCGAATCTGACATAAGGTCGAATAAATCGTGATCGTGCTTGCCGCACCGGAGTTTCTGTGCCAATTTCGCTTCGTTGCATGCAAATGCACTGATCTAACACGCGAAACAGCGATTCCGCACAGAAATACACTTCTGATACGAAGAATCGTCGAATCTGACATAAGGTCAAATAAATCGTGATCGTGCTTGCCGCACCGGAGTTTCTGTGCCAATTTCGCTTCGTTGCATGCAAATGCACTGATCTAGCACGCAAAACAGCGATTCCGCACAGAAATACGCTTCTGAAACGAAGAATCGTCGAATCTGACATAAGCTCGAATAAATCGTAATCGTGCTTGCCGAATCGGAGTTTCTGTGCCAATTTCGCATATTTGCATGTAAATGCACTGATCTAGCACGCGAAACAACGATTCCGCACAGAAATACACTTCGAAAACGAAGAATCGTCGGATCTGACATAAGCTCGAATAAATCGTGATCGTGCTTGCCGAATCGGAGTTTCTGTGCCATTTTCGCATATTTGCATGCAAACCCTCTGATCTAGAACGCAAAACAGCGATTCCGCACTGAAATACTCTTCTGATATGAAGAATCGTCGAATCCAACATAAGATCGAATAAATCGTGATCGTGCTTGCCGCACCGGAGTTTCTGTGCCAATTTCGCTTCGTTGCATGCAAATGCACTGATCTAGCATGCGAAACAGCGATTCCGCACAGAAATACACTTCTGAAACGTATAATCGTCGAATCTGACATAAGGTCGAATAAATGGTGATCGTGCTTGCCGAATCGGAGTTTCTGTGCCAATTTCGCATATTTGCATGCAAACCCACTGATCTAGCACGCAAAACAGCGATTCCGCACAGAAATACTCTTCTGATATGAAGAACCGTCGAATCCAACATAAGATCGAATAAATCGTGATCGTGCTTGCCGCATCGGAGTTTCTGTGCCAATTTCGCTTCGTTGCATGTAAATGCACTGATCTAGCACGCGAAACAACGATTAAGCACAGAAATACACTTCTGAAACGTATAATCGTCGAATCTGACATAAGGTCGAATAAATGGTGATCGTGCTTGCCGAATCGGAGTTTCTGTGCCAATTTCGCATATTTGCATGCAAACCCACTGATCTAGCACGCAAAACAGCGATTCCGCACAGAAATACTCTTCTGATATGAAGAACCGTCGAATCCAACATAAGATCGAATAAATCGTGATCGTGCTTGCCGCATCGGAGTTTCTGTGCCAATTTCGCTTCGTTGCATGTAAATGCACTGATCTAGCACGCGAAACAACGATTAAGCACAGAAATACACTTCTGAAACGAAGAATCGTCGAATCTGACATAAGGTCGAATAAATGGTGGTCGTGCTTGCCGAATCGGAGTTTCTGTGCCAATTTCGCATATTTGCATGCAAACCCTCTGATCTAGCACGCAAAACAGCGATTCCGCACAGAAATACTCTTCTGATATGAAGAATCGTCGAATCCAACATAAGATCGAATAAATCGTGATCTTGCTTGCCGCATCGGAGTTTCTGTGCCAATTTCGCTTCGTTGCATGTAAATGCACTGATCTAGCACGCGAAACAACGATTCCGCACAGAAATACACTTCTGAAACGAAGAATCGTCGAATCTGACATAAGCTCGAATAAATCGTGATCGTGGTGCCGCACCGGAGTTTCTGTGCCAATTTCGCTTCGTTGCATGCAAATGCACTGATGTAGCACGCGAAACAGCGATTCCGCTCAGAAATACACTTCTGAAGCGAAGAATCGTCGAATCTGACATAAGCTCGAATAAATCGTGATCGTGCTAGCAGAATCGGAGTTTCTGTGCCAATTTCGCATATTTGCATGCAAATGCACTGATCTAGCACGCGAAACAGCGATTCCGCACAGAAATACACTTCTGAAACGAAGAATCGTCGCATTCTGACATAAGCTCGAATAAATCGTGATCGTGCTTACCGCACCGGAGTTTCCGTGCCAATTTCGCTTCGTTGCATGCAAATGCACTGATCTAGCACGCGAAACAGCGATTCCGCACAGAAATACACTTCGGAAACGAAGAATCGTCGAATCTGACATAAGCTCGAATAAATCGTGATCGTGCTTGCCGAATCGGAGTTTCTGTGCCAATTTCGCATATTTGCATGCAAACTCACTGATCTAGCACGCGAAACAGCGATTCCGCACAGAAATACACTTCTGAAACGAAGAATCGTCGAATCTGACAGAAGCTCGAATAAATCGTGATCGTGCTAGCAGAATCGGAGTTTCTGTGCCAATTTCGCTTCGTTGCATGCAAATGCACTGATCTGGCACGCGAAACAACGATTCCGCACAGAAATACACATCTGAAACGGAGAATCGTCGAATCTGAGATAAGCTCGAATAAATCGTGATCGTGCTTGCCGCACCGGAGTTTCTGTGCCAATTTCGCTTCGTTGCATGCAAAAGCACTGATCTAGGACGCGAAACAGCGATACCGCACAGAAATACACATCTGAAACGAAGAATCGTCGAATCTGACATAAGGTCGAATAAATGGTGTTCGTGCTTGCCGAATCGGAGTTTCTGTGTCAATTTCGCATATGTGCATGCAAACCCACTGATCTAGCACGCAAAACAGCGATTCCGCACAGAAATACACTTCTGAAACGAAGAATCGTCGAATCTGACATAAGCTCGAATAAATCGTGATCGTGGTGCCGCACCGGAGTTTCTGTGCCAATTTCGCTTCGTTGCATGCAAATGCACTGATGTAGAACGCGAAACAGCGATTCCGCTCAGAAATACACTTCTGAAACGAAGAATCGTCGAATCTGACATAAGCTCGAATAAATCGTGATCGTGCTAGCAGAATCGGAGTTTCTGTGCCAATTTCGCATATTTGCATGCAAATGCACTGATCTAGCACGCGAAACAGCGATTCCGCACAGAAATACACTTCTGAAACGAAGAATCGTCGAATCTGACATAAGCTCGAATAAATCGTGATCGTGCTTGCCGCACCGGAGTTTCTGTGCCAATTTCGCTTCGTTGCATGTAAATGCACTGATCTAGCACGCGAAACAGCGATTCCGCACAGAAATACACTTCTGATACGAAGAATCGTCGAATCTGACATAAGGTCGAATAAATGGTGATCGTGCTAGCAGAATCGGAGTTTCTGTGCCAATTTCGCATATTTGCATGCAAACCCACTGATCTAGCACGCGAAACAGCGATTCCGCACAGAAATACACTTCTGAAACGAAGAATCGTCGAATCTGACATAAGCTCGAATAAATCGTGATCGTGCTTGCCGCATCAGAGTTTCTGTACCAATTTCGCGTCGTTGCATGCAAATGCACTGATCTAGCACGCGAAAGAACGATTCCGCACATAAATACACTTCTGAAACGAAGAATCGTCGAATCTGACATAAGCTCGAATAAATCGTGATCGTGCTAGCAGAATCGGAGTTTCTGTGCCAATTTCGCATATTTGCATGCAAATGCACTGATCTAGCACGCGAAACAGCGATTCCGCACAGAAATACACTTCGGAAACGAAGAATCGTCGAATCTGACATAAGCTCGAATAAATCGTGATCGTGCTTGCCGCATCGGAGTTTCTGTGCCAATTTCGCTTCGTTGCATGTAAATGCACTGATCTAGCACGCGAAACAGCGATTCCGCACAGAAATACACTTCTGATACGAAGAATCGTCGAATCTGACATAAGGTCGAATAAATGGTGATCGTGCTAGCAGAATCGGAGTTTCTTTGCCAATTTCGCATATTTGCATGCAAACCCACTGATCTAGCACGCGAAACAGCGATTCCGCACAGAAATACACTTCTGAAACGAAGAATCGTCGAATCTGACATAAGCTCGAATAAATCGTGATCGTGCTTGCCGCATCAGAGTTTCTGTACCAATTTCGCGTCGTTGCATGCAAATGCACTGATCTAGCACGCGAAAGAACGATTCCGCACATAAATACACTTCTGAAACGAAGAATCGTCGAATTTGACATAAGCTCGAATAAATCGTGATCGTGCTAGCAGAATCGGAGTTTCTGTGCCAATTTCGCATATTTGCATGCAAATGCACTGATCTAGCACGCGAAACAGCGATTCCGCACAGAAATACACTTCTGAAACGAAGAATCGTCGAATCTGACATAAGCTCGAATAAATCGTGATCGTGCTTGCCGCACCGGAGTTTCTGTGCCAATTTCGCTTCGTTGCATGCAAATGCACTGATCTAGCACGCGAAACAGCGATTCCGCACAGAAATACACTTCGGAAACGAAGAATCGTCGAATCTGACATAAGCTCGAATAAATCGTGATCGTGCTTGCCGCATCGGAGTTTCTGTGCCAATTTCGCTTCGTTGCATGTAAATGCACTGATCTAGCACGCGAAACAGCGATTCCGCACAGAAATACACTTCTGATACGAAGAATCGTCGAATCTGACATAAGGTCGAGTAAATGGTGATCGTGCTAGCAGAATCGGAGTTTCTGTGCCAATTTCGCATATTTGCATGCAAACCCACTGATCTAGCACGCGAAACAGCGATTCCGCACAGAAATACACTTCTGAAACGAAGAATCGTCGAATCTGACATAAGCTCGAATAAATCGTGATCGTGCTTGCCGCATCAGAGTTTCTGTACCAATTTCGCGTCGTTGCATGCAAATGCACTGATCTAGCACGCGAAAGAACGATTCCGCACATAAATACACTTCGGAAACGAAGAATCGTCGAATCTGACAGAAGCTCGAATAAATCGTGATCGTGCTAGCAGAATCGGAGTTTCTGTGCCAATTTCGCTTCGTTGCATGCAAATGCACTGATCTGGCACGCGAAACAACGATTCCGCACAGAAATCCACTTTTGAAACGAAGAACCGTCGAATCTGACATAAGGTCGAATAAATGGTGATCGTGCTTGCCGAATCGGAGTTTCTGTGCCAATTTCGCATATTTGCATGCAAACCCACTGATCTAGCACGCAAAACAGCGATACCGTACAGAAATACACTTCTGAAACGAAGAATCGTCGAGTCTGACATAAGCTCGAATAAATCGTGATCGTGCTAGCAGAATCGGAGTTTCTGTGCCAATTTCGCTTTGTTGCATGCAAATGCACTGATCTAGCACGCGAAACAGCGATTCCGCACAGAAATACACTTCTGAAACGAAGAATCGTCGAATCTGACATAAGGTCGAATAAATGGTGATCGTGCTTGCCGAATCGGAGTTTCTGTGCCAATTTCGCATATTTGCATGCAAAGCCACTGATCTAGCACGCAAAACAGCGATTCCGCACAGAAATACTCTTCTGAAATGATGAATCGTCGAATCCAACATAAGATCGAATAAATCGTGATCGTGCTTGCCGCATCGGAGTTTCTGTGCCAATTTCGCTTCGTTGCATGTAAATGCACTGATCTAGCACGCGAAACAACGATTCCGCACAGAAATACACTTCTGAAACGAAGAATCGTCGAATCTGACATAAGCTCAAATAAATCGTGATCGTGGTGCCGCACCGGAGTTTCTGTGCCAATTTCGCTTCGTTGCATGCAAATGCACTGATGTAGCACGCGAAACAGCGATTCCGCTCAGAAATACACTTCTGAAACGAAGAATCGTCGAATCTGACATAAGCTCGAATAAATCGTGATCGTGCTAGCAGAATCGGAGTTTCTGTGCCAATTTCGCATATTTGCATGCAAATGCACTGATCTAGCACGCGAAACAGCGATTCCGCACAGAAATACACTTCTGATACGAAGAATCGTCGAATCTGACATAAGGTCGAATAAATCGTGATCGTGCTTGCCGCACCGGAGTTTCTGTGCTAATTTCGCTTCGTTGCATGCAAATGCACTGATCTAGCACGCAAAACAGCGATTCCGCACAGAAATACGCTTCTGAAACGAAGAATCGTCGAATCTGACATAAGCTCGAATAAATCGTAATCGTGCTTGCCGAATCGGAGTTTCTGTGCCAATTTCGCATATTTGCATGTAAATGCACTGATCTAGCACGCGAAACAACGATTCCGCACAGAAATACACTTCGGAAACGAAGAATCGTCGAATCTGACATAAGCTCGAATAAATCGTGATCGTGCTTGCCGAATCGGAGTTTCTGTGCCATTTTCGCATATTTGCATGCAAACCCTCTCATCTAGAACGCAAAACAGCGATTCCGCACTGAAATACTCTTCTGATATGAAGAATCGTCGAATCCAACATAAGATCGAATAAATCGTGATCGTGCTTGCCGCACCGGAGTTTCTGTGCCAATTTCGCTTCGTTGCATGCAAATGCACTGATCTAGCATGCGAAACAGCGATTCCGCACAGAAATACACTTCTGAAACGAATAATCGTCGAATCTGACATAAGGTCGAATAAATGGTGATTGTGCTTGCCGAATCGGAGTTTCTGTGCCAATTTCGCATATTTGCATGCAAACCCACTGATCTAGCACGCAAAACAGCGATTCCGCACAGAAATACTCTTCTGATATGAGGAACCGTCGAATCCAACATAAGATCGAATAAATCGTGATCGTGCTTGCCGCATCGGAGTTTCTGTGCCAATTTCGCTTCGTTGCATGTAAATGCACTGATCTAGCACGCGAAACAACGATTCCGCACAGAAATACACTTCTGAAACGAAGAATCGTCGAATCTGACATAAGGTCGAATAAATGGTGATCGTGCTTGCCGAATCGGAGTTTCTGTGCCAATTTCGCATATTTGCATGCAAACCCACTGATCTAGCACGCAAAACAGCGATTCCGCACAGAAATACTCTTCTGATATGAAGAATCGTCGAATCCAACATAAGATCGAATAAATCGTGATCGTGCTTGCCGCATCGGAGTTTCTGTGCCAATTTCGCTTCGTTGCATGTAAATGCACTGATCTAGCACGCGAAACAACGATTCCGTACTGAAATACACTTCTGAAACGAAGAATCGTCGAATCTGACATAAGCTCGAATAAATCGTGATCGTGCTTGCCGCACCGGAGTTTCTGTGCCAATTTCGCTTCGTTGCATGCAAATGCACTGATCTAGCACGCGAAACAACGATTCCGCAACAGAAATACACTTCTGAAACGAAGAATCGTCGAATCTGACATAAGCTCGAATAAATCGTGATCGTGCTTGCCGCACCGGAGTTTCTGTGCCAATTTCGCTTCGTTGCATGCAAATGCACTGATCTAGCACGCGAAACAGCGATTCCGCACAGAAATACACTTCGGAAACGAAGAATCGTCGAATCTGACATAAGCTCGAATAAATCGTGATCGTGCTTGCCGAATCGTAGTTTCTGTGCCAATTTCGCATATTTGCATGCAAACTCACTGATCTAGCACGCGAAACAGCGATTCCGCACAGAAATACACTTCTGCAACGAAGAATCGTCGAATCTGACAGAAGCTCGAATAAATCGTGATCGTGCTAGCAGAATCGGAGTTTCTGTTCCAATTTCGCTTCGTTGCATGCAAATGCACTGATCTGGCACGCGAAACAACGATTCCGCACAGAAATACACATCTGAAACGAAGAATCGTCGAATCTGACATAAGCTCGAATAAATCGTGATCGTGCTTGCCGCACCGGAGTTTCTGTGCCAATTTCGCTTCGTTGCATGCAAATGCACTGATCTAGGACGCGAAACAGCGATTCCGCACAGAAATACACTTCTGAAACGAAGAATCGTCGAATCTGACAGAAGCTCGAATAAATCGTGATCGTGCTAGCAGAATCGGAGTTTCTGTGCCAATTTCGCTTCGTTGCATGCAAATGCACTGATCTGGCACGCGAAACAACGATTCCGCACAGAAATACACATCTGAAACGAAGAATCGTCGAATCTGAGATAAGCTCGAATAAATCGTGATCGTGCTTGCCGCACCGGAGTTTCTGTGCCAATTTCGCTTCGTTGCATGCAAAAGCACTGATCTAGGACGCGAAACAGCGATACCGCACAGAAATACACATCTGAAACGAAGAATCGTCGAATCTGACATAAGGTCGAATAAATGGTGTTCGTGCTTGCCGAATCGGAGTTTCTGTGTCAATTTCGCATATGCGCATGCAAACCCACTGATCTAGCACGCAAAACAGCGATTCCGCACAGAAATACACTTCTGAAACGAAGAATCGTCGAATCTGACATAAGCTCGAATAAATCGTGATCGTGGTGCCGCACCGGAGTTTCTGTGCCAATTTCGCTTCGTTGCATGCAAATGCACTGATGTAGAACGCGAAACAGCGATTCCGCTCAGAAATACACTTCTGAAACGAAGAATCGTCGAATCTGACATAAGCTCGAATAAATCGTGATCGTGCTAGCAGAATCGGAGTTTCTGTGCCAATTTCGCATATTTGCATGCAAATGCACTGATCTAGCACGCGAAACAGCGATTCCGCACAGAAATACACTTCTGAAACGAAGAATCGTCGAATCTGACATAAGCTCGAATAAATCGTGATCGTGCTTGCCGCACCGGAGTTTCTGTGCCAATTTCGCTTCGTTGCATGCAAATGCACTGATCTAGCACGCGAAACAGCGATTCCGCACAGAAATACACTTCGGAAACGAAGAATCGTCGAATCTGACATAAGCTCGAATAAATCGTGATCGTGCTTGCCGCATCGGAGTTTCTGTGCCAATTTCGCTTCGTTGCATGTAAATGCACTGATCTAGCACGCGAAACAGCGATTCCGCACAGAAATACACTTCTGATACGAAGAATCGTCGAATCTGACATAAGGTCGAATAAATGGTGATCGTGCTAGCAGAATCGGAGTTTCTGTGCCAATTTCGCATATTTGCATGCAAACCCACTGATCTAGCACGCGAAACAGCGATTCCGCACAGAAATACACTTCTGAAACGAAGAATCGTCGAATCTGACATAAGCTCGAATAAATCGTGATCGTGCTTGCCGCATCAGAGTTTCTGTACCAATTTCGCGTCGTTGCATGCAAATGCACTGATCTAGCACGCGAAAGAACGATTCCGCACATAAATACACTTCTGAAACGAAGAATCGTCGAATTTGACATAACTTCGAATGAATCGTGATCGTTCTTGCCGAATCGAAGTTTCTGTGCCAATTTCGCATATTTGGATGCAAACTCACTGATCTACCACGCGAAACAGCGATTCCGCACAGAAATACACTTCTGAAACGAAGAATCGTCGAGTCTGACATAAGCTCGAATAAATTGTGATCTGCTTGCCGAATCGGAGTTTCTGTGGCAATTTCGCATATTTGCATGCAAATGCACTGATCTAGCACGCGAAACAGCGATTCCGCACAGAAATACACTTCTGAAACGAAGAATCGTCGAATCTGACAGAAGCTCGAATAAATCGTGATCGTGCTAGCAGAATCGGAGTTTCTGTGCCAATTTCGCTTCGTTGCATGCAAATGCACTGATCCGGCA
>NW_027471710.1:0-21402 GCF_051020765.1 Lasioglossum baleicum | reverse complement strand
GAATTTGTAATGTTCTCACTTGGATCGACGCTCCACTGTAATATACACTCCGTGAAGTAAGGTGTCTATTGCCAAAACTGACCAGCGGATATACTCCCGGTATTCCTGGATTGACTCTCGAACTCACAGGAGAGTTGAAAGTATTGAGGTAGCTGTAGCACACTAAAAAAAGGATTTTATCGTTCTCGCACGGTTCGCCCTAAATATTCCAATTCATACATGAACATAATAAGTCTGTCTGCTAAACTGCCTACTACTTTGATCACGAGACAACTAGGGAACACAATCGCTGCAGCGGGTTGGGTTCTCGGAAGGTAAGGTATTGGTTAAGGAGAATGACTTTAAACCAATACTTAACGTTTTCCGACGGTTGCACTCTCAACCTTAATATTCATGTCGCGATTTGAGGTGTCTATTTCCAATATTGTTCGGAGGATTTAATCCAGGAATACCTTTTTTGACGCTCCGCATCACAGGATGAATGAAGCTAATGCCATACACGTTCGACTCTGAAACGAGGTGGTGACGTTCCCAAACGGTTTGACCCTCGATCTCCTAATTCACTCATGAAATTAAGGTGCTCGTCCATAAAATGTACGCTAGTTCGTACATTTGAATACGGTGTTATTCCCTCGACATAGCGGGTTAGTTTTTCGGTGGATTTACTGCCGAGATAACTGGTTTCACTCTCGGAATAGCAGGATAAGTGGAACTATTGACATAGCCGTTCGTCTCTCACAGTAGGTGGTAACGTTTTGGAACGGTTTGGCGCTCTGCTTTAATATTCAAACCGCGAACTGAGGAGTTTACTACCAATAGTGTACAGCGGACTGACTACCGGCACACCTGATTTGTATATCGGAGTTGCAGAGAAGGTGAAGCTATTGACGTAGTCGATCGTCTCTCACCGATGGTGGCAACGTTCTCGAGACGTTTGACCAACGATCTTCTGACTCATACATGAATATATGGTGCCCGTCTGCTAAAATGTCTAATAGTTTGTTTGCGTGAATAATGAACATGGCACTCCCTACAGCGGGTTGTGCTTCTCGGAAGGCATGGACTTCGGGTTTATATTTGACTCTATAAGAATATGTATCGTTCTACTACGGTTTTACGCTCTATATTAATATTCGAAAGGTGAACTAAAGTGCATTTGCCAACAATATTCAGCGGATTCATTCCAAGTACACCTGCTATGATTATGGGAAGTACAGGACATGTGAAGCTGTTGACTTAGTCATTTCATTCTCAAAGAAGATGGTAGTGCTCCCAAACGCCTGGACTGTCGATTTTTCTATTCAAACATGAACATAGGGCTCCCGTCTGCTACAATGACTACTAATTTGTTTCCGTGAGCACTAAACATAGCACCCGATACAGCGGGTTAGGTACTTGGAATGTACGGTCTCCGGTAAGATGTTTCACTTTATACCAATTTCGTAACGCTCTCAAACGGTTTGACGATCTACTTTAATGTTAAAAATCGAGAAATGAGGTGTCTGTTGCCAATACTGTTCAACGGTTTCACTCCCAATTACTTTAACGTTTCGACTTCCAAAGTAGGTGGTACCTTTCTCTAACGGTTTGACTCTCCATTTAGATATTTCTACACGAAAATGTGCAGTGCGGCAGCAAAAGTATGGCACTAGCTTTAGCGGTTTAGGTTCTCTTATGGTAAGGTATTCGGAAAGAATACTGACTTTATACGAATAGGTAAATTTCTCTGACCCTTTGAGCCCTTACTTTAATATTCGTACCGTAAACAAAGGTGTACATTACCAATACTGTTCAGCGGATTTACTCCCGGAATACCTGGTTTGATTGTCGGAATCGCTGGATATGTGAAGCTATTAACTTAGCCTTTTGAATCCCAAATAAGGTGGGAACGTTCTCGAGCCGTTTACATCTCGATCTTCTAATCCATTCATGAAATTAGGGTGCCCGTTGCTAAATTGTAAAGTAATGTGTCTCTTTCAGCATAAAGTTATACTCTCGGTACGGCGGCTTTGGTTCACGGTAGGAAAGGTATCAGGTTAATAGTACGTCGTTATGCCAATTGGTTGCGTTCTCAAACGATTTGACGCTCTACTTTAATATTCAAACCTGGAATTAAGGTGTCTATTGGCAATACTCGTCAGCGGATTTACTTTGATATTACCTGATTTGTCCCGCGAAATCACAGGATAGGTGAAGATATTGACTCATCTGTTTGACTCTCAAGGAGGGTGGTAACGTTCTCGAAATGTTTGACCATCCACCTTCTAAATCATACGCGAAGTTATGGTGCCCGTCACTGAAAGGAATATTAATTTTTTTCTCTGAGCATGAAGTTATCATGTCGATTAAGCTGGTTAGTTTTTCGGACGGTAAGGTCTTCCGTAATGAATTTGAATTTATAGCAATTGATAACGTACTCACACGGTTTGACGTTCTACTTTACCAATCAAACCGTGAATTAGGGTGTCTATTGGCAACACCCGCCGGGAAAGTGCCCACCTTCTTTGAGAGTCGAACGGCATAGTCAATAGCATCAACGGTAGTTGTGATTTCGAGAGTCAAGCCTGGTATTCCAGAAGTAAATCTGCGGAACTGTATCGGCAGTCACACCAAAATTCTCGGAATAAATATTAAAGTTCAGGGTCACACATTTGTACAACAATACCTATTGGTATAGAGTCTACCTTTTCACGGAAGGGCGTGCCATATGAATAAGACGATTGGTGGTCAAGCCTTTTGCGAATGATACCACCTTCTGTGAGGGACAATCGACTCAGTCAACAGGTTCAGATATACCATAAGTCGGAGACCTAAAATAGGTATCCCTGGAGTATATACACTGTACAATATTGCCAATTGACACCTTAATTTACGGTTAGAATAGTAAAGTAAAGTCATGAACCGATTGAGATCATTGCCAATTGGTATAAAGTCAAATACGTTACCGATGGCCTTACCTTCAGAGAAGCAAACTCGCCGTGTCGAGAGTATAACTTCGTGTTCAGTGAAAGAAATTAGTCTTCATTTCAGTGATGACCTCCTCAACTTCACGTATGAATTAGATGATCGACGGTCAAACCGTTCGATAACCCTACCACACTTCTTGAGAATCGAACGGATATGTCAATAACTTCACCTATTCCATGATTCCAAGAGTCAAACCATGTACTCCAGGAGTAAATCTACTGAAAAGTCCTGGCATAGACACTATATTTCACGGTTTGATTAATAACTTAAAGCGTCAAACCCATCCAGAACGTTACGTAGCCGTATAAAGTCATTCTTCTTACCGAGTACCTTACCTTTATAGAACCAATCCCGCTGTACCCAGTGTCATAGTTACCGTCCACGGAATCAAATTAGTGGGCGTTATGGCAGAGGCACACCAACCTTTCCGTAGGAACAGAATTATCGAGATTCAGACCGTTCGAGAACGTTACCGTCTTCTTTGAGAGTCGAACGGATAAGTTATCCGCACAGATATATTCACCTATTCTGGGATGCCGAGAGTGAAACCAGGCATTATAGGAGTACATCCGCTGTACTGCATTGGCAACATACACCAAAATACTAGGCATGAGCATTAAAGTAGGTAGTCAAATCCTCGGAGAACATTACTAATTGTTATATAGTCGTTCTTTTCACAGAATACGTTACCTTCTCAGAACGTATCCTATGGACACACCGATGCTCGGTTTGAATAATGAAACAGGCTATTAAGCCGTTGTAGAACATTGCAAATTGGTGAAGGGCCCTACCCTCCGAGAACATAACCCGCTGTATCGAGACTATAACTACGTGATCAGAGATACAAATTAGTATATATTGCAGAAACTGGCAATTTCATGCATGAACTGAAAGATCGAGGGTCAAACCGACCGAGGACATTACCACCTTCTTCGGGAGACGGAGGGCTATGTGAATAACTGCACCAATCCTGTTATTCCGATTGACGAACCAGGTACTCCGAGATTCAATCCGCACTACAGTATTGGCAATTGACACCTTAATTTACGTTATAAATGGTAATATAGAGACTCGATACATCGTGGTACGGTATCCACTGGTATATGGTCAGCTTTCGTGCAGGATACCACACCCACCGAGAGCCTATCCCGCTGCAGCAGGTGTCTTGCATAGCGTTCAAGGAAATAAATTAGTAGACACTTTAGCAGAGGGGCACGTTAATTGCATGTAGCAATAGGAATATAGAGGGTCAAAACTTTGGAGGCCCTTACCACCTTCTGTGAAAGCTGAACAGCTAAGTCAATAGCTTCACCTATCCTGTGGTTTGCAGAGACAAAGCAGGTATTCCGGAAGAAAGTCCGATGACGTGGTTACGAAATAGACACCTTGATTCGCGGTGTGAATATTGCAGTAGATCGTCAAAACGCTTGAGAGCGTTACGAATTGGTATAAAGTCTATCGTTTTTCCGGAGGCCTTATTTTCCGCGTACATCACTTGCATCGTCGAGAGTATGAGTTAGTGTTCTGAGAAAGAAATTAGTATTCATTTCAGTGTGCGGGTACCTTGAATTCATGTATGAATTAGAAGATCGAGGGTCAAACAGTGCAAGAACCTTCCCGCATTCTTTGAGATTGCAAAGGCTAAGTCAATAGCTGCACAACATCTGTGATTCCAATGGACAAACCACGCATTACTGGAGTAAATCCGCTGAATAGAATAGACAATAGACACCCCATTTCAAGGTTTGCATAATAAAATAAAGCGTCAAATCGTTTGAGAACGTTACCAATTGATATAAAGGCAAAAGTTTTACCGAAGACCTAATACTCCAAAAAGCTATACCGCTATATCAAGAGTATAACGTCGTGATGAGAGACACACATTCGTATTCATTTTAGTGACGGCATCTAAATTTCATGTATGAATTAGAAGGTAGAGTGTAAAACAGTTCGGGACCGTAACCACCTACTATGATAATCGAACAGCGGAGACAATAGCTTCACATATCCTGTGTTTCCGAAAGACATACCAGGTATTCCTGTAGAGAATCGGCTCTGTACTAGTGGCAATTGATACCCCAATTCAGTGCTTGAATGTTAATGGACTGACGCAAACCGTTTGAGAACATTACCAATTCGCATAAAGTCATTTATTTTACCGAATACCTTACCTTCCGTGATGCTAACCCGCCGTATCGAGAGCACAGCTACGCGGTTAAGGACTCACATTAGTATACAATTTAGTGACGACTTCTTAAATTCATGTATGAATTAGAAGATCGAGTGTCAAACGGTTAGAGGACGGTCCACCTTCTGAGTGAGGCGAACCGCTAAGTCAATGGCTTCACGTACCATGGGATTCCGAGAGGCAAACTACCTACTCCGGTATTAAATGCCCCGTTCAGTATTAGCAATCAACACCTTCATTCTCGGAATGAATATTAATGCAGAACGTCATACCTCTGTAGTGCCTAACGTAATTGATTAATGCTATACGTTTTACAGAAGATCTAACCTTCCGAGAAGATAACCCCCTATATACCGGGCATTACTTCGTGTTCAGAGGAGCAAATTGGAATACATTTTGGCGACGCGCACCTTAATTTCATGAATGAATAAGAAGAAAAAGTGTCATACCGTTTGAGAATGTTACCATCATCTTTGAGTTTCGAACGGCTAAGTCAGTAGCTTCAACAACTCTGTGATTCCGAGAGTCAAACAATTCATTACTGGAGTAAATCCGCTGAATTATAAAGGCAAATGACACCATAATTCAAGGTGTGCGTATTAAAGTAGAGAGTCACACTGTCGAAGACAATTATCAATTGGTATAGGGTCACTCTTTATACCGAAGCCCTTGCCTTCGGAGAATATAACTCGCTGCATCGAGATAATAATCTCGAGTCCAAGCAAAGAAATTAGTATACGTTTTAGTGACGTACAACTTAATTTCATGTACGAATTAGAAGAGCGAGCGTCAAACCATTCCACATGGTTACCACCTTCTTCGAGAACCGAATTTCTAGATCAACAGCTACAACTATAAATTGATTCCGAAGGTCAGAGAACGTATTCCGGAAGTCAATCGGTTCTCAAACGGTTTGATGCTTCATTTTAATATTCATACCATGAAATGGGGTGACTATTGTCTATACTATTCAGCGGATTTACTCCAGGAATACGTGGTTTGATCATTGGAATCACAGATGAGGTGTCGCTATTGACTTAGCCGTTCCAATCTCAAAGAATGCGGTAAGGTTCTTGCACTGTTTGACACTCGATTTTCTAATTCATACATGCATTCAAGGTACCCGTACACTGAAATGAATACTAATTTCTTTCTCCGAACGCTAACTTATACTATCGACGAAGCTAGTGATGTACGTGGAAAATAAGGCCTTCGGAAAAACGATTGACTTTATACCAATTCGTAACGCTCTCAAGCGTTTTGGCGATCTACTGCAATATTCCCACCGCGAATCAAGGTGTCTATTTCGAAACCACGTCATCGGAATTTCTTCCTGAATACCTGGTTTGTTTCTGCAAACCACAGGATAGGTGAAGCCATTGACATAGCTGTTCGGCTCTCACAGAAGGTGGTAACCGCCTCGAAAGGTTTGACCCTCTATATTCCTATTGCTACATGCAATTAACGTGTCCCTCTGCTAAAGTGTCTACTAATTTATTTCCTTGAACGCTACGCAAGACACCTGCTGCAGCTGGTTAGGCTCTCGGAAGGTGTGGTGTCCTGTACGAAAGCTGACCATATACCAGTAGATACCGTACCACGATGGTTCGATTCTCCATATTACTATTTATAACGTAAATTAAGGTGTCAATTGCCAATACCGTACTGCGGATTGACTCTCGGAATCCCGGGTTTGTCTATCGGAATAACAGGATGGGTGAAGTTATTGACTTAGCCCTTCGTCTCCCGAAAAATGTGGTAATGTTCTCGAGCAGTTCCCATCACTGTAATTAATACTAATTTAATTTTGTGAAAACTAAGGTATACTCTCGGTACAGCAGGTTAGGCTTTCAGCGCGTATGGCCTCCAGTAAAGCTTTTGACTTCATACAAATTGGCATCGCACTCAAACAGTTAGACGCTCTACTTTAATGTTCGAACCGTAAATTGAGGTTTCTGTTGCCAATACAGATCAGCAGACGTACCTCCGGATTACTTGGTTGTTCTCATGGAATGATAGGATGGGTAAAGTTCTTACTTAGCCGTTCATGTCTCACAGAAGGTGTTAAAGATATCGATCGGTTTGGCTATCGATCATCTATTCCTTTCATGAAATTAATGTGACCGGGCATAAAGTGGATTCTCGTTTGTTCCTCTGAAAACCTTGTTATGCTCTCCATACAGCGGAGTGTACGTTCGGAGGGTATGGCCTTCGGTGAAACGTTTGACTTTATACCAATTGGTAACGATCTCAATCAATTTGACGCTCCACTGTAATAATCATACCGTGAATGAAGGTGTCGATTGTCAATAGTGTAATGCGGATTGACTCCTGGAACACCTGGTTTGACTCTCGGAACGGCACGATAAGTGGAACTATTGACTTAGCCGTTCGTCCCTCACGGAAGGTGGCGTCCTCGACCGCTGCCACCCTCGATTTTCTAAATCATACATGAGTTTACGGTGACGTCACTAAATTGTATACTTATGGCTTTCCCTAAACACGTAACTGTGCTCTCGAATCAGTGAGTTAGATTTCGAACGGTAAGGAAGTCGGTAAAACGATTGACTTTATAGCATTTAGTAACGTTCTCACACGGTTTGACTCACTTCTTTACCATTGAAGCCATGAATTGGGGTTTCAATTGCCAATACAGTTCAGCGAACATACTCCAGGCGGACCTGGTATGACTCTCGGAATCGCAGCATCGGTTAAGCTATTGACTTCGCCGTTCGAATCTCAATGACGGTGGTATCGTTCTCGAACTGCTTGACCCTCCATCTTCTAATTCACACATGAAGTTAAGGTGCCCATCACTTAAATCTCTCCCAATTTCTATCTCTGAGCACAAAGTTATACTCTGTATGAAGAGGCAGATATTCGCGGAATATAAAGTCTTCGGTAGAACGTTTGACACTATTGCAATTGGTAACGTCCTCAAACGGTGTCTCGATCTATTTTTATTTTCAAACTGTAAATTAAGATGACTTTTGCCAACACTATCCCTCGCATGTACTGCTGGAATACCTACTAGGCACTCGGCAGTATCGCAGAATCGGTGAAGCTATTCACTTAGCCGGCCGTCTCTCACAGAAGGTGGCAACGTCCACGAGCGGTTTGACGTTCGATCTTCTAATGCGTACATGAAATCAAGGTGCCCGTCAATAAAATGAACACTAACTTCTTTCTCTGAAGACGAAGTTATATTCTCGATGAGGCGCATGATGTTCGCTCAAGGTAGCGCCATCGCTAAAACGTTTGACTTTATGGCAATTGGTAACGTTATCAAACTGTGTTACGCTCTATTTTAATATTCAAACCGTGATCTCGGGTGTCTATTTCCAGTACTGTGTAGCCGATTTACTAGGGGAATACTTAGTTTGACTCACGGAATCTAGGGAAATGTAAAGCTATTCATTTAGCCGTTCGTCCCTCGCCGAAGGTGGCAACGTCCTCGATGTGATTGACCCTTGATCTTCTAATTCACACATGAAATTAATATGATGTCATTAAATTGTATACCAATATGTTTTCCTAAACATGTAGCTATACCCTCGATGCGGCGGGATACCTCCTCGGAAGGTAAGGCACTCGGTGAAACGTTTGACTTTATAGCAATTAGTTACGTTCCCACACGGTGTGACGCTATATTTTAATATTCATTCTGCGAACTTGAGTATCTATTGCCAATGCTCGTCAGCGCACTTACCTTCGGATTACCTGGTTAGACTCTCGGAATCATAGGGTAGGTGGCGTTATTGACTTATCCGCTCGAATCACAAAGGTGGTGTAAACCCTTTCGATCGGTTTGACCATCTATCGTCTGATTCTCTGGAAGTTACCGTGCCGACAATGATATTATTACTAGTTTCATTCTCTGACCACGATGTTATACTATCGATACCACGGATTAGCTACTCGGGAGGTAAGGCTTTCTGTACGAAGTTTGAATCTATACCTGCGGGTACCGAGCTTCTACGGGTTGAGTGTCTGCTTTTTCATACCGTGAATTAAGATGATTGTTGCCAATACGCTGATGCGGATTTACCCCAGGGTTACAGATTTGTCTCTCGGAACTACAGGATAGGTGAAGCTATTGACTTACCCGCCCGTCCCTCACAGATGGTGGCAACGTTCGCGAAAGTGTTGACAATAGATCTTTCAATTCATGCATGAAATTAAGTTCCTCGATTGTAAATGTATACCAGTTCTTACATCTGAACTCGCTGCTATACGCTCGATGAAGCAAGTTTGTTTTCCATTGCGAAAAGTAATCTGTAAGTAGTCTGACCCTACACCTATTGGCAATGTTCTCCAGCTGCTGACAGCCTGCTTTAATACTCAAACCGTGAATGACCGTCACTAATACCAATTCTGCACAGCGGAGTTACTCCCTGAATACCCGATTTGACCCTCGGAATCGCAGTACAGATGAAGCTATTGACTTATCCGTTTGAATCTCAAAGTGGGCGGTCAACTTCTCATACGGTTTCACCCTCGATGTTCTAATTCATTCATGAAGATAAGGTGCCCGTAACTGAACTGAATACTAATTTCTTCCTCTGAACACGAAGTCATACTGTCGAAACGGCGAGTTTGGATCTCCGTAGGTATGGGAATCTGTAAACTGTTTGAGTTTATACCAGATGGCAGTGGTCTCAAACAATTTGACGCTCTCCTGCAATATGCAAACCGTGAATAACGTGTATATTGCCAATTCTGTGCATCGCATTTACTGCCGGAATATCTCGTTTGACTCTCGGATTAACAAGATAGGTGGGGCTGTTGCCTTATCCGCTCGACTCTCAAAGAGGGTGGTAATGTTCTCGAGCGGTTTGACTCTCGATGTCTTTATTCATTCATGAAATTATGGTGCCCGTCACAAAAAGGAGGACTAATTTCTTTCTATAAATATGAAGATATACACTCGATGAAGGGGGTGAGGTTCACGGAAGGCATGATCTTTGGTAAAACGTTTGACATTATAGCAATTGGTATCGTTCTCAAACGGTGTGGCGCTATGTTTTAATATTCAAAGCGCGAATTAAGGTGTCCATTGAAAATAGTGTACAACGCATGTCCCTCGGTATAACAGGATGAGTGCAGCAATTGGCATAGAATTTCGGCTCTCAAAGAAGGTGGGACATTGTAGGACTGTCTGACACTCGTTCTGCCTATTCATATATGAAAATAAGGTGTCCGTGTGCTAAAGTTTCCACTAATTTCTTTCCGTGAACACTAAGCATGACACTACCTACGGCGGGTTAGGATCTCGGAGGGAATGGTATCCGGTATAATTTATAAATGCATACTAATAGGTATCGTTCTACAACAGTTTCACTTTGTACATTAAAATTTATTCCATGAATTAGGGTGTCTAATGTCTATGCTGTACGGTGGATTTGTTCCCGGAATACCTGGTATGACTCTCGGAAGCACAGGGTAGGTGCGGCTGTTGACTAAAATGTGCGGCTCTCAATGAAGGTGGTAACGTTCTCGCACAGTTTTCCCTCGATATTCCTATATATATATATGCATGAAAATAATGTATACGACTGCTAAAATGTCTACTAATTTGAAAACGTCAAAAATAAGGAGCACAGTCGCAGCAGTGTGATGGGTTCTCGGAAGGTAAGGTATTGGGTTAAAAAATGACTTTATACGAATTGGTAATGTTCGCCGACGGTTTGACTCCCTACGATAATATTAATACCGCGAAATAGGGTCTCAATTGCCAGTACTCCTCAGCGGATTTATTCCGATATTACCTGATTTGACTCTCGGAATCACAGAATAGGTCAAGCTATTGACACAGCAGTTCGTCTCTCATAGATGGTGGTAACGACGTTGAACGGTTAGACTCTCGATCTTCTAATTCATGAATAAAATTATGGTGCTCGTCACCAAAATGTGCACTAATTTGCTTCTCTGAACACGAAGTATTACCCCGGATGTAGCGGGTTAGCGCCTCGGAAGTTTAGATCTTCTGTAAAACGTAAAACCTTATACTATTAGGTAACGCTCTATAACGGTATGACGGTCTTCATTAATATTCATACCGAGAATAATGGTGTCATTTGCCCATATAATTCTGCGAATTTACTCCTGTAACGACTTGTTTGACTCTCGGAATTACTGGGTAGGTGAAGCTATTGGCATAGATATGCGACTCTTCACGAAGGTGGTAACGTTCTCGAACGGTTTGAAACATAGAACTTCTGATTCATAGATGAAATTGTGGTGCCCGTCACTAACATTTATTCCATTTTGCTTCTCTGAGCACGAAGATATGCTTTCGACATAGCGGGTTAGCTTCTCGGAACGCGGCTTTCGGTGAAGAGTTAAACCGTATACAAATAGGTAACGGTGATCAAATGTGTGACGCTGCACTTTAGTAATTATTGCGGGATATAGGGTTTTTGCTGCAAAAAGTGTACAGCGGACTTACTCCAGGAATACGTGGTTTGGCTCTCGGAATCACAGGATGGGTGTAGCTATTGACCTAGCAGTTCGACTTTCAAGGATGGTGGTAACGTACGCGACCGAGTTGACCCTTGATTATGCAATTAGTGCATGAAACTACAGTTCCCGTAACTAAAATGTATACTAATGTGTTTCTCAGAGCACGAAGTTGTACTTCCGTTACGGTGGGTTATCTGCCCCAACAGTATGGCTTTCTGTAAAAGGTTATCCTCTACACCAATAGGTAACGCTCTACAGCGCTTTGTCGGTCTACTTAAATATTCATACCGTGAATTAAGGTGTTTCTCGCCCAAGCCGTTCGGCGGATATACTCCTGGAGTACCTGGTTTGACTCTGCGAGTCACAGGATATGTCAAGCTGTTGACATAGCCAACCGTCTCCCACAGAAGGTGAAAACGTTGTCGATCTACTTGACCCTCGATCTACTAATTCATATATCTAAATGTGTGCCTCTAGTGTAATGTCTACCAATTTATTTCCGTTATGACTGAGCGTGACAATTGCTACAGCGGGTTAGGTTCCAGGAAGGCAATGTATTCGGTAAAAGGAATGGCTTTATGCAAATTGGTTATGTTCTCCGACGGATTGGCCTTCTACTGTATTATTCAAACCGTGAATTAAGGAGTCTAATGTCAATACCATTCAGCGGATTTACTCCCGGAAATCCAGTTTTGATCCCAGGAATCACAGGACGGTAGAAGCTGTAATCTTAGCCGCTTGACACTCAAGGATGGTGGTTACGTCCTCGAACTGCTTGACCCTTGATGTACCAATTCATACATGAAGTTTATGTGCCCGTCACTGCAACGAATAGTAATTTCTTTCTCTGAACACGAACTTATATTCTTGATGTAGCGTGCTAGGTTGACGGATGGTAAGGCCTTACGGTGAAACGATTGACTTTATAGGAATTTGTATCGTTCTCAAACGGTTTGAGGCTTCACTTTACTATTCATACCGTGAACTACTGTATTTATTGCCAATACAGATCAATGGATTTACTCCTGTATTACCTTATAAGACTCTCGGAATCGCAAGATGGCGGAAGCAATTGACCTAGCCGTTCGTATGTCATAGAAAGTGGTAACGGTCTCGAAATGTTTGAACCTGAATCTTCTGATTTATACATGAAGTTAACGTGCCCGTTACTGCAATGAATACCAATTTCTTTCTATGAACACGAGGTTATACTCTCGAAACGGCGTGTTTGCTTCTGCGAAGTTGAGACCACCCGTAATGTGTTTGACTTTATACCAATTGGCAATGCTCTCAAATAGTCTGACGCCCCACTTTACTATTCAAACCGTGAATAGGTGAAGCTATTGACTTAGCTGTTCGTCTCTCACATAAGGTGGTAGGTTCTCAAGCGGATTGACCCTCGGTCATATCATTAATGAATGAAATTAAGGTGCACGTCACTTAAATGTATACTAGTTTGTACCTCTGAACACGTAGATATATTCTCGATACAGCGGATTAGCTACTCGAAAGTAAGGTCTTCTCTGAAATGTTTGACTCCATAGCAATAAGTAACGTTCTAGAACGGCATGGATCTGTATATTAATATTCATACCGTGAATTAGAATGCTGTATCGTGGGTACATCGTCGTGTTCAAGGAAACAAATTAGTATACATTTTAGCGATAGGCGCTTTAATTTCATGGATGGCTTAGACGAACGAGGGTCAAACCGTTCTAGACCGTACCCAACTTCTTTTTTGGTCGCCCAGATACGCCAATAGCTTCACCTATCCTGGGATTCCTAGAGGCAGACCAGGTATTCCGCGACTTATCCCGCACAACAGTATTGGAATTCGATACGCTATTTCACAATATCAATATTAAGGAACAGTGACAGCCAATGCAGAATGCTTATTCCTATACTGTAAAACTTTTTACGGAAAGCCTTACCTTGAGAAAATCTATCCCGCCGTATCGAGAGCATAACTTCGTGATCATGGAAGCAAATTATTATATATCTTAGTGACGGCACCCTCAGTTTCATGTGTGAATTCGCAGAACGAGTGTCAAACTGTTCGAGTACGTACCACCTACATTCAGAATTGAATGGCTATGTCAACAGCTTCACTTATCCTGTGATTTCGATAGCCAAATGAGGTATTCCGCGAGTAAATCTGATGAACAGTATTGGCAATAGACACCGCAATTCTCGGTTTAAATATTAAAGTATATCGTCAAACCGTCTGAGAGTGATACCAATTGGTGTAAATCAAATGTATTACTGAAGACCTTACCGTTCGAAGACCCAAAACCGCTCTATCGAAGGTATAACATGGTGTTCAGTGGGACGAATTATCGTACATTTTCCACTGTGTGCACATATCCACTGTACACTATTGACAGTGGACACCTTAATTCACGGATTGAATATTGAAGAACAGCGTGATTCCGTTTGAGAGTATTATCAGTTGGTATAAAGTCAAACGATTTACCAATTACAATACCCTCCAGGAACATAGCTCGCGGCAGCGAGTGCGTGGCTTAGTGTAAACGGAAACAAATTAGCTGTCATTTCTGCATACGGACGACTTATTTTCGTGTAGGAATAAAAAATGACGGCAGTCAAGCCGTTCGAGGCCGATCCCACCTTATTTGAGAATCGAACGGCCATGTAAACAGCTTCACTTATCCTACTATTCCGATAGCCAACCAAAGTATTCCAGGAGCCAATCCCCTGTACACTACTTGCAATGAACACCTTATTTCACGCTTTGAATATGAAAGTGGAAGGTCAGTCCATCGGAGAAGATTACCAATTGGTATAGATACATTCCTTCAACCGAATACGTAACCATCCTAGAACCTAATCCCGCTGTAGCGAGTGACACTCTTTGTGGTCACGGTAACAAATTTATAGTAATTTCAGCACACGCAAACCATATTTCCACCTACGAATAGAATAATGGAGAGTCAAACTTTTCGAGAATGATCCCACCTTGTCTGATAATTGAACGGCGAAGTCAATAGCTTCACCCATCCGTGATTCCTAGAGGTAGCCCAGGTATTCCTGGAGTTAGTGCACTGATCAATATTGTCAATAGACACATTAATTCGCTGTATGAATATTAAAGCAGGCTGTCAAGCTGTTGTATAACAATACCTATAGGTGTAAGGTCAAACTTCTTACAGAGTGCCTTACCTTCCGAAAAACTAACCCGCAGTATCGAGAGTATAACTACGTGCTCAGAGAAAGAAATTACTATATACCTTAGCGACGGGCACCTTAATTGCATGTATGAATGAGAACATCGCTGGTCAAACCCATCGAGAATGTTACCACCTTCTGTGAGACACGACCGGCAAAGTCAATAGCTTCACCAATCCTGTGATTCTGAGATTCAAACCAGGTATTCCGAGAGTAAATCCGCCAAACGGTATTGACAATGCACACCTTAATTCACGGTATGAATATTAAAGTGGAGCGTCCAACCATTTGAGAACGCTACCAATTTGAATCGAGTCAAACCTTTTACCGAAGACCTTACCTGCCGTGGATCTAACCAGCTGTGTCGAGAATATAACATCGTATGGAGTGGAAAAAATTGCTATTAATTTTAGTGACGGGCATCTGAATTTCATGAATGAATTCGAAGGTCGACGGTCAAACAGTTCGATAACGCCACCTCCCTCTTTGAAAGTCGAACGGCTGTAGCAATAGCTTCACCAACCCTACAATTACGTAAGCTAAATCAGGTACTCCGCGAGTAAATCTGCTGTTCAGTATGGGCATTGGGTACCCTATTTCACGGTAGATATTAATCTACATAGTCACACCGTTGTAGCACGTTTCCGATTGGTGGATAGTCAAACTCTTAACCAAAGGCCTTGCCATCCGAGAAGCTAACCCGCTATATCGAGAGTATATCTACGTGTTCAGAGAAAGAAATTATTATTCACTTCTGTGACGTGCAGCTTGACATCATGCATGAATTGGAAGATCGAGGGTGAAGGATTTCGAGAACGTTACCGCCCTCGTTGATATTCGAACGTTTATGTCAAAAGCTTCACCTATCATGATATTCAGACAGCGAAACATGGTATTTAGGGAGTCAATCCGCTGTACACCATTGACAATGCACAACTTCACTTACGGTTTGAATATTACAGTAGGGCGTGAATCGTTTGAACATATTACGTATTGGTATAACGTCTAGCCTTTAACCGAAGGCCTTACTGTCCTAGAACCTAAACCGCTGTATCGAGAGTAGAATTTCGTGCTCAGTGAAACGAATTAGTACACATTTTAGAGGCAGGATCCTTAATTTCATATCTGAATTAAAAGGTCGGGAGTCAGACCGTTACCAACTTACTAGAGAGTCGCAGATCTAAGCCATAAGATTGACCGGCCCGGTGATACTGTGAGTCAAGCCAGGTATTCTGGGCATCAATCCGCTGTACACTATTGGCAATAAACGCGTCATTCGAAGGTTCGGATATTATGGTTGTGCATAAAACCGTTTGAGAACGCATCCAATTGGTGTTACGCCAAACGCTTTACTTGACCTTACCCTACGAAAGTCTAATGCGCTGTATGGAGGGTATGGCAAGGTGTTGAGAGGCACAACCTAGTATACGTTTTGGGTCGGGGCACATTTTCCATGTATGAATTAGAAGATTCATTGTCAAACCGTCCGGGAACTCTACCACCGTCATTCGGCTTCGAGTGACGAACTCAGTAGCTTCACCCTTCCTGTTACTTCTATAGCTAAACCAGGTATTCCAGGAGTAAATACGCTGAACAGTATTGGCATTAGAAACATTATATCACGGTATGATTATTTACTGTAGGGAGTCAAATCGTTTGTGGTCCTTACCAGCTGGTACAACATCATACTCGTTACACAAGACCTTACCATCCGAGATCCTATCCCACCGTATCGAGGGAACAACTTCGGGTTCTGAGATACAATTAACAATACATTTCAGTGAGGGGCCACTTAATATCATGTATAAATGGGAAGATCGAGCGTTAAACAGTTGGAGATCGTTACCCATTGGTATAGTGTCGAACGCATCACAGAAGACCTTACCCTCCGAAAACCTCGCCCGCTGTATCAAGAGCATAGCAGCGCTTTCAGGGGATCGAATGGGCATACATTTTAGTGACGGTGACCTTATCTTTATGCATGAATAAGAAGATCGATGGTCAGAACGTTCGAGAACGATACCACCTTGTGTGAGATTCGGACGGCTAAGTAAATAGCTTCACAAATCCAGTGATTCCGAGAGGGAAAACAGTCATTCCAGGATGAATCTGGCTGAAGAGTATAGGAAATCGCCACCTTATTACACGGTATGAATATTAAAGTGGAGGGTCAAACAGTAGCAGAACGTTTAAAATTGGTATTGTCTCAAGCTACACACAGAAGGTGTTGCCGTCCGAGTACCTGTTCCCGCTGCATCAAGAATGTAACATCCTGATCATAGAAACAAGTTAGCATACATTTTAGTGACGTGCACCGAAAACACGTGTCGGAATTAGCAGACCGATGGTCAGTCCCTTCGATAACGTTACCACCCATTCTGAGAGTCGAACGAATAATGTAATAGCTCCACCTATCCTTTGAATTCGCGAGTAGTTCGCAGATAATGCGAAACAAAATCCGCGGAAGGGTATTGACAATTGACACCTTATTGCACGGTTTCAATATTAAAGCAAGCCGTCACGCCGTTGTGAAACATTACCTGTTCGTATAGGATCTAACTTCGTACAGAATGCCTTACCTTCCGATAAAATAAAGCGCTGTATCGAGAGTATAACTTCCTGTTTGAGGGAGCAAATTAGTTCTCATTTCAGTGACGAGCACCTTAATTTCACGTATGAATAAGATGATAGAGAGTCATACCGTTCCAGATCTTTACCAAGATCTCTGCGTCTCGATCGGCTAAGTCAATAGTATCTGCTATCTTGCGATCCCGAAAGTTAAACCAGGTAATCGGGTAGTAAATCCGCTTAACATTATTGGTAATGGACACCTTACCTCACGGTATGAATAATAAAGTGGAGGAACATATCGTAGTAGAACGTTACCGATTGTTATGGAATCAATCATTCTGCCGATTGCCATACCTTCGTAGAACCTAACACGCTGTATCGAGAGTATACCTTCGCGTACAGGGAAACAAATTTGTACACATTTTAGCAGACGGACATCTTAATTGCATTTATCAATAGCAAGATGCTGGGTAAAATCGCCCAAGAACGTTGCCACCATCTTTGAGATTCGCGTAGCTTTGCCAATAGATTTACTTTTCCTGTGATTTCGAGAGATGAGTCATGTAGTCCGGGAGAAAATCCACTGAACATTATTGCCATCAGACAATCTAAATTCGCGATATGATTATTAAAATATAGCGGCAAACCGTAGGGGAACTTTACCTATTAGTATGGCCACATACTTCTTACCGGACAACTTACTTTCCGCGAACCAACCCCGGTGTATCGAGGGTATAACTAGGTATTTATAGAAGAAAATTTGTAATCATTTTAGTGACCGGCGGTTTAATCTCATGGTTGAATAAGGATATCTCGAGTCAACCCGTTCGAGAACGTTATCACCTTCATTGAGAGTCGCACAGATAAGTCAGTGCCTCCACCGATCCTGTTATTCCGATAGTCAAACCAGGTTTTCCCGGAGTCAGTCCGCTGTACAGTATTGCAAATGGACACCTTAGATCACGATTTGAACATTAAAGTACAGAGACAATCATTTGAAGACTGCTACATATCGGGATAATGTCACAAGTTTTTCATAAAACCATACCATCCGAGAACGTAACCCGCTGTATCGAGAGTAAAACACAGAGTTCAGGAGTACGGACTAGTATGCATTTTAGTGGCGAGCACATTAATTTCATGCATTGATTAGAAGGTCGAGTGTCAGATCGTTCGTGAAAATTTCCACCATCTGTGACAGACGAACGGCGAAGTCAATAGCTTCACCTATCCTGTTATTGGTAGAGTAAAACTAGATATTGCGAGAGTTCGACCACTGGACAGATTATGGAATGGTCACCATAATTCACAGTTTGGATATTAAAGTAGATTGTTAATCCGTTTGAGAGCATTGCCAATTGGTATAAAGTCAAACACTTTACCGATGGCCTTATCTCCCGAGAAGCTAATCCGCTGCATCGAAATTATTTCTTCGTGTTAAGAGGCGCAAATTAGTATACATTTTAGTGACGGGCACCATATTTTAATTTTTGAGTTAGAAGACAGAAGGACAAACTGCTCATGATCTTTACCACCTTCATTGAGAGTCGCACAGCTATGTCAGTACCATCACCAATTCTGTGATTCCGAGAGCCAAACCAGTCATTTCAGGAGTAATCCCGATGCACAGCATTGGCAATAGACAGATTAATTCAGAGTTTGAATATTAAAGTAGAGCGTGAGATCGCTTAGAGCGTTACCAGTTGGTATAAAGTCGTACGTTGGACAGACGACCTTACCATCCGAGAAACTAACCCGCTGTATCGAGAGTATGACGCCGTGTTCAGAGGAACAAACTAGTATACATTTTAGTGACGGGCACCTTAAATTCATGTATGAATGAGAAGTTCGAGCGTTAGACGTGAAACTATTGACTTAGCGGTTCATGTCTCACAGAAGGTGGCAACTATACCGAAAGGTTTGACACCCGATCTTCTCATTCGTACATGAAGTTAAGGTGCGCATTGCTAAAATGAACACTATTTCGTACCTCAGGACATGGTGCTATACTGCCGATACGGCGAGTCAGTTTTAGGAGGGTAAGGCGTTCTGTAAGAAGAGTGACCCTACACTTATAGGTAATGTTCTAAAAGGAATTGACGGCCTGCTTTAGTATTCGAACCGTAAATAGAGGTGACTATTGCCAATATTTTTCAGCGGATTTACTCCAGGAATACCAGGTATGGCTATTGGAATCACTGGATTGGTGAAGCTATTGCCTTTGCCGCTCGACTCTCAATGATGATGATTGCGTTCCCGAAACGCTTGATCCTCGATCATCTAATTCATACAACAAGTTAGGGTGCCCGTCACTAGAATGTATACAAATTTCGTTCACAGAACACGAGGTTATAATCTCGAATCAGCAGGTTAGCTTCACCGCAGGTATGGAAATCGGTAAAGTGATTGAATCTGTACCAATAGGTAACGATCTACAACGGTTTGATGGTCTACGTCAATATTCAAGCCGTGACATAAAGTGTCTGTTGCTAATACTGTTCAGTGGATTTACTCCAGCAACACCAGGTTCAATTCTCCGAATGACTGCATAGATGAAGCTATTGACTGAGCAGATCGCCTCTCACAGAAGGTGGCAACATTCTCGAACGGTTTGTCCCTCCATCTTCAAATTCGTGCATGAAATTATGGCGCTCGAGACTGAACCATATACTAGTTCCTCCCTCTGAACAAGGTGTTTTACTCCACGTTCAGTCCAGCAAGTGCGTACTGCAGATCGGAGCGGCATACTGTATGATCTCTTCTAATTTCCTTAGTCTTGATATTGTACCATTTGCATTGTTTCTCAGATTTCAATTTATATCCATCTAATGTAACTTACTGATTTGATACTATAGATATTTTTTCAAAATTTTCAAATTTGAATTCAGAAAATTTTTATATCATGGGAACAGTATCTCTGGAGTTATTTGAATACATATATATACGTTTCTAACAATATTTTGTTGTATTTGTTGTTGCATTGATTGATTGTCTAGATACATACCTACGCACTTGGAGCGACACGACAGGAGAGGACTTGCAGTTACTTAGGGTATGTTGGACCGACTCAGATGTATGATCTCTGTTAATTTCATTAACCTCAATTTTGTACCGTGCGTATTCATACGTAAATTTCTACTCATTTCTACATAATGTAATTGACTTTACTGATATTTTCGATTTTTAACAACATTTTCAGTTTTTATTTTAAGAAATTGTATATTTTGGTACAGTGGCATTGGAATTATTGGCGTGTACATTTATGACAATATTATTTTAAGCTTATTCTTATTTTATATATTGTCTGCTTACGCACCTACGCTGGCGGAGCGACACGATTGGTGTCATCTTGCAGTTGCGTACGACAGATCGGGGTGGAATAGTGGATGGTCTTCGTTAATTTCGTAAAACGTATTATTGTAACATATGCATTCATTCGCTGTTTTCAATTTATTTCTACACAGTGCAATATACTTTTATGATATTTTCCATTTTCTTCAAAATTTCCAGAACCTAGTTTCAAAAATTGTATTTGTCAGTAAATATACCTTTCGAATTGTTTGTGTGTACGTTTATGACAATATAATGTTAAATTCGTTTTTAAATCGTATGATTCATTGTATACGTACCTGCGATGTCAGCAGGACACGTCTGGCGAGGTCTTGTAATTGCGTACGCAAGGACGAAGCGCCACTACGGGATGATCATCGATAATTTCTTTAACCTTGATTTTGTACCGCATTCACTTATCACCCATTTTTTAGTCATTTATACAAACCGTCATATACTGCTATGATACTTTCGATTTTTTTCAAAATTTTCAGTATTCAGTTTAAGAAATTGCATCTCCTAGTAAAAGTTCCTTTTGAATTAAGTATGTTTCGGATTTGGTCAATATTTTGTTAGGTTCGTTGTTATTTTATACGATTGACTGTATGCTACCTGTGCTTCTGGAGCCACACTGCTGTAGTGATCTTGTAGATACGTACGTCAGTTCGGAGATACATACTGTATGGCCTTCGTTAATT
>NW_027471709.1:0-21408 GCF_051020765.1 Lasioglossum baleicum | reverse complement strand
ATTATAGGAGATAGTATGTGGCAAGAAGATAAACCAGATATAGAAGCCCATTCGTCAACACAATTTGTATATAATGCACACCATTCACTTGCTCTCAATATGCAACGTCAACGACTACCTATATTTAAGTATAAGAGTCATGTTATTTACTTATTGGAAAAATATCAAACATTAGTCTTAATTGGTGAAACTGGATGTGGAAAAAGTACGCAGCTACCTCAGGTATGTTTCTATTTTAGAAGAATTATTTTCATTGCGTAGTAATATAAAAGTTAAATAAATAACATCATGATAAATTTGTTTATATAATAATGTTATTCTACATAAATTTAAGATGTTTTAAAATATAATGACATGTAGGTACATACATTTTTTTTTTGTGTAATTATGTGATATATATATTTTTATAAAGACATATATCAAACATGTAAAATTTTTATATTTTTAATATTTTATTAATTTTTTATTTTTTGTTTAATTCGTTTTTTTCAACGCTTAAAATAGATGTATCATATTTTTGTGTGTACGCGAATACGTATAATTTTGCATGTGATTTTGTTGATTGCCCTTTTTATATGTATTAAATTTACCTATTTATATTTTATTTACATAATATAAATATGAATACAGCTCAAAAAAACCGCGTTTAACCCTTTGCATTTGTTGCCGCCGCTGCGGCGATATAATGAGATAAGCCATTACTGCGTTGTCACCGCTGTGGCGATATAATAAGATAAACCATTACTTCGTTGTTGCCACAGCGATGACATCTAAAAACTCGACTGTATTTTAAAAAATTTTAATGTAACATTCATTAGTTTTTCATAGTTGACTCTTTTGTTACATTGCAAAGAAGTGCAAAGGGTTAACAGAAATTTCGATAATTTATAAATTTGCGCATGCGCCGAGGAAAGATTGTTTGTATCGTCATTCTATTGTACTCAAACAAGATCCGACAGTACTTCATTATGTGTTCAAAATGTGATATATGTTAGTGAAATTTACCGGTATCAGTATTTTTGACGAAATTATTGTTAACAATTTAGTGAACTACCATGTTTTATAAGAAAATGTATCGTGGAATAACAGTTTTTATGATTAGCTTGTGTATTATTGAACAATTGAAAAAAGAAGTTATGTGACAACAGTGCGATTAACTACAAAAAATGTTCATGTTATTTTGATAAATATTAAACTATATGTGAAATGAACTATTTAAAATGTTTCTTAAACGTTCAAATTGAACATACTAACATGGTATATTAATCGATTAAAATAGTACATTCGGAATCTGTAAGATTTCATGTAACCATGTAGAGTCACATCACACTAAGCATCCTTGAATATTGCAACATTTTTTGTTGCGGATCAAAGTACTGTTAATTACAATAATACTGATGAAGTCATAATTTTACGCGTAAAATATAAAAGTCGTCAAAAACGAATGAGTTAATTACGTAATGAGATCAAAAATTAAACGAATGTACCTTTCAACTGTGATATGCGAATCATTACATCGAAAAAGTGAATATTACAATAATATTATTGTTTTAAAATAATAAATGAATGTGTTTTTTTTATTCATATTATATTAAAGAAATATGTACAACAAAATTAGTGATCTAATAAGTGAAATTATTGCTAATATTCGATAGCAGTGTGTATTACATTCATTAATTACATATCCATCATAAATGTGAATTCATTGTAAAAAAGAACATAATAATATAAGAAACATAACATGAAACTATAACAAAATATATTTATTAATATATAAAAACGTGCCAAATTTACGTGTAAAATGTTTGGTTCAACGACTCTAATAAGCAGGTCATTCCTTGCAATTTTGATAATATTGACATTATACTTCCTTGGAATGGACCTTCTATTGTATTCTAGAATACAAAATTATGATGTAAGACCTACACCAAATGGTACACGATATGTTTCTATCATACCATGTGATTTTAATCCATTATGTACAGTGACTGTAAAAGGATTAATGCTAGATCATCCAAACTATTTTCTTTTGAGCCCTTTGGCAGCTATCATGGATAATCTATTGCAGATAAGTAGTTCTTGGACATGGGTGACACCGAATACAATCAGTTGTTTTCATGTATTAATAGCAGTGATGGCCGGTAAATGTGTTTCCAGTGATTCACTATCTTATAGACGTTTAGGTGTAATACTTTTTCAAGCAAGAACATGGTTAGATGATTTAGATGGACATGTTGCTAGAAAAAGAGCAAATATTGATGGTGAACGGTCAGATGTTGGTTCAACTGGTTATATCGTTGATGGAATTTGTGATGCTTTGGGTTGTCTTGCTTTAATTATTGGCCTATATCAATTTCTTGCTCATAACTCAACCAGACGTGGAGGATATGATAAGCTGCCACAACTTCCTGTATCTTCAGTTCTGGAACCTGGAAATGTAGCTTCGAAAAGTTCAAATGCAGCACTTCGTAATATATTACTTATGACCGTCCATTTGTTCCTCACCAGTGCCGCCTGGAATCGATATATATCTTTATACCAAGATCTTCTTGAGACTGAATATAGAACACCTTCAATTAGTAAAGAACATCTTTATGCTAGACAGACAACTATATTCAGAAGTTTGTCTTTTTCGATAATTGTTCTTTGTTGGAAGTTTATGAATTTTCATGCTGTCATGGATTACCTACTTTTAGCTATATATTTTGATCGTATGCGAGAATATATCAGGCTTGTAAGATGGTCTTCATATGTTATTGTATTATTACTTGTCTATGTAACTGAATTTCATTTCTTACGGGCCTATACATATATACAAGATGTACCATCACTGATCGATGAAGAAATATCTTCATCTGATGTCTTTACTCAAGGATGACAGTGTGAATTTTGGAAAACATTGTTTTCTACATTTATTCATTACCGGTGATACATAATAATTAAGGAGACTATTGTATCCTGAAATTTGCAATGTTATTTGACTATGAAAATAATGTCTTGATAAAATTTTTTGTATTTTCTATTTTTCTGCATGTATTTTATATAAATACCAGACTGATATACAATATGTATAATCCTTTAAATGACAAGCTAATAATATTTTATTTTAACTTAGCTTCAAAATTTATAACATTAATTATTTGTTATAGCTGAAATTTGTAGGCAGTGAAATTCCAATTATTTAAGTTACTTGTTTATTATAATGAATATTAATTTAATAAGAAAGTTTATGCATTATTCTTGTGAAAGAAAAATCAATAGTAATTAGATTTAAATCATTAAACATTTAATATGTCTGCCTCTTTGATTAAGTATCTATGTAGTGCATTTTGATTTGCAAAAATATAATTTTATATTTAATAATTTATTGTTTAGGTGTCATAGATTACTAGTTTTAGTGATTTATAATTTTATATTGGCAAAATATTTCATATTTATTTAATTACTTTATGCAAGGGATTATTGTTGATATTTAATCACATAATGATAAAAGATAACATATGTTATTGGAAAAACCAATGACTCTCTGCTTATCCATTTTATCAAATTTTGTTAATGTATTTTATATATATATGTAATGCAAATTGAAATGTGAAATTATTACGTTTGTCGATTTTGTCATTTAATCTAAATAATGATATGTAAGTTGCGTGTATTATATTCATGGTATAAATATGTATTTATGTTAAATATATAAATAATATATGTTGATATGTGATAATTATTATTACTAAGTGCATCAAAGTATAATTTTCTATTTTTTACTCGTAATAGTTACGACCTCTTACCTTTTTGCCTTTTGCCTAGGGTTACTTATTGTTAGTTATAGCACTTGTAAGTTTGCCGAAGTCACGTGATAGACTTTTAACATACATAAGCTGTTATAACGAGCTTTCAATAAAATCCGATATAAATATGACATTATACCATAAAGACATAATACATGTAATATTCTTCCATTACCGGATTATGCGCTAAGAATAAAGTTCGTAGGTTGTGTTCTTGATGTAGAGCTTCCCGTTAAATTTGAGGAGCGATAAGTGCATTTAACAATGTACTAATCAAATTTGTTAAATATAAACTTCAATTACTTAAGGTATGGTGTTATTTATTGTTAGCCTCGCATATATTTATGATAAGAATGTCCGATGTTGCAAATAAAATTTTATACTGTATATATATCTACATTTTTTTTATAGAACATATTTAATATCCACTTAAAAATTATATATCAAATATAAAAAAATTCCCTCATTCAACGAGAAAAATAATTTTGGCATTTACAAGAATATAAGTTATAGTATAGTAGACAGTATCGTATTCGAAGAATAATAAAAATTCGAAAAATAATTTAAAAGATATAATTCATATAATATTGGAGAATATATTTACATCTTTTTAATGTATTTTCAGAAATATTTGGAACAAAAATAAGATTTCCCTTGCAAAAAGTCTTAAAAATTTCTTTATTCATTGTAGTTTGCTTAGATATACATATTTGTTGTATTTATGTACCACTTATATCAAAAGTAAAATAAAATTACATCTGTTTAAGTTGTTACTAATAATTCTTACTAAATTTCTACCAATACATATTATTAATAATTATAAAATAACTATTATTTTCATCTTTTATTAATAAACTATTATTGTTATTAAATTAATAGGTATTTTACGGGTTGTTGAATGCATTTTACCATTAACCATCTTGAGAAAAAATATTTTTCAAGAAAACCCATGTTTACATTTCTAAATTATTCGATCTTTACTTAGCATATTTTTTCATATTTATTACATTAATGGAAATATTTATTATTGTATTAATTTAATATTCTTACATATATCACTACATATTGTATTTTTATTTTGTAAAATGATTACAGTATCTTCTTGAAGCAGGATGGTGTGCAGATGGAAAAATGATTGGCATCACGGAACCAAGAAGAGTTGCGGCTACTTCCTTAGCTAATCGCGTTGCTGATGAACGCAATTGTATTTTAAGCACGGAAGTTGGTTATTCTATACGTTTTGATAATTACACAAATGAAACTACAAAGATCAAGGTATTATTTTAATTAAAACAAGGAGAAGGAGAATTTTATGTATAATCTATAATTATGTTAAGAGAATTAACAAAATAAAGTTATGTTTTTATAATATATGTTATTATAAAAATATTATAATAAAATATAATATATGTTATGCTTAAGAAGCATAAGATATGAGATATTTTAAATCAGCTGTAAGAAATTTATTAAATTATCACATTGTTCACAGTACATGACAAAGGGAATTCTACTTCGTGAATTAATGAGTGACCCTTTATTGACAAGTTATGCCGTAATTGTAGTAGATGAAGTACATGAAAGGACACTTCTTACCGACATTATTATGGGGCTTTTGAAAAAAATTATTCGGGTAATTGATAGTTATAAACTTACATACATTTAAATTTAAATAAAAGATGCGTTAGATATACAAAAATTGTCTTGTTTCAGAAACGTAAAAGTTTACGAATTGTCGTTTGTTCTGCTACCGTCGATGCGGAACAACTTCGAGATTTTTTCAATACAAATACAACGAAGGATTCGTCGAAAGATACTGCGGTTATACTTACTGTCGAGGGTAGACTTTATCCGGTAGATATTTTCTTTATAAAAGGTATATTTGCATATGTAAATAAGTTAGTCCGCCATAATTAATGTATTAAATCGTTTCATAAATAATCTAATTTATTTCCAACTATTTATTATTAATATATTTTTACTTTCTACTCTGGCTTTTTAATTATTTCAATCTCTTTCTCTATCAGTTTCCTGGAATAATTTTCGATTTTATATCGAATTCACATATAGGTTGATATTATAGTTATGTACGATTAATTTATTATATTTCTGCATTTTGTTTTAGAACCAGTAGCTAATTATGTGACCAGCGTTGTAAATACTGCTTTGAAAATTCATGAAAACGAAGAACCTGGAGATATTCTAGCATTTCTTACGGGTTTAGATGAAGTAGATCAGGCAGTTTCTCTTTTATCAGAGCATGCAAAACTCATAAAAGAAGGCAAACGTGAGTAGAATATAAAATGATACCATCATCGTCGTTGTACTGTTACATAACTGTTTAAGGTTTAATATAGATCTTATCAACGCTTTGTATTGTTCTTTTTCAGTGAAACTTTTACCTCTGGCTATGTATGGATCTCTTCCGAACTCAGAACAACTAAAAGTATTTTGGAGGGCTGCCAAAGACACTCGTAAAGTTATCGTAGCCACGAACATCGCAGAAACATCTATCACTATTCCGAATATCGTTTATGGTACGAGTTTAATATAATTTCATAAAAAGCTGATTTTTATTATTTATGTCTTAAATAAAATATAATTCATATTATTATCTAAATATAATAATGAGAACTTATTAAAAAAATATATATATTTAAATTTTTACCTAGTGGTTGACTGTGGTTTTGTAAAAATTCCATGGTATGAGACAGAAACACAGACAAATTCTCTCGTGATTGTTCCGGTATCCAAAGCTTCCGCGGATCAACGCGCTGGTCGAGCAGGACGTGTCCGAACAGGAAAAGCATATAGGTATAAACGTTGTTTAAAAAGTTTAATAATTATTTAATTATTGGTTCATATTTTCATGTTTTTTCACAATTTCACGCGAAACCTAGATTGTACACGGAGGAAGCATACTCGGAATTATTCGAGGCAACGCCACCAGAAATGCAACGCTCGGACCTAGCACCAGCTATTTTGCAACTAAAAGCTTTAGGAATTGATAATGTATTAAGATTTAATTTTCCTTCTGCCCCACCAAGTAAAAATCTTCTCAGTGGATTAGAATTACTTTATGCATTAGGAGCAATCGATAGTAATGGAGAATTAACAACACCATTAGGTATGACAATGGCAGAAATGCCATTAGAACCTGTTTTGGCAAAATCTCTTATAGTATCAGGTAAAATTTTTAATGTATTTTAATAAAAAAAAAAAAAAAATACAACTTAGCGTGATATAGTAACATAATTATCTTGATTTTATTGAAGAATTTATAAATTAGTTTCATTTGTACATAGGTGAAATGGGATGTTCTCAAGAATTATCAACAATTTTAGCAATGCTTCAAGTACAAAATGTTTTTATAAGACCAGCAGGAGGCCAAGCTGCTATAAAGGCAAGAATAGCACATAGAAAGTTCGAAGTTGAAGAGGGTGACCTATTAACATTACTTAATGTATATATTGCTTATGAAAAAAATAAAACCCCTAGTTGGTGTCAAAAACACTTTCTTAATAATAAAGCGTTACGTAGAGCTACAGAAATTCGAACGCAAATGCATTCTATGATGAAGAAATTAAATATACCACTGGTTTCGTGTAATGGTAAGTTAAGCATAAGACAGAATAGTTCTATATATGTTGTGAATTACGAAAAATTTTTTATTAATAGCTTTTTTTCGTTTTCTGTTAGGAAATTTACAACAAATTTTAAAATGTATAACCGCAGGACTTTTTCCAAAAGCGGCGTACTTACATTATACTGGAGTGTACAGGACCGTACGCGGATGCAGATATTTATATATACATCCAAATAGTTGTTTGTACACACTTCAGCAACCTCAGTGGTTTGTATAACAATAATTTATATTTTTATTGCGATATTGGATATATTAATTAAAATTTTTATCTTTTTGTTCAAGGGTACTGTTCTGTGAAGTTTTGCAAACAAACAAAACATATATGAAAGACATTACTGTGATACAATCAGAATGGTTACTAGAATTAGCACCTCACTTTTATGAAAAAACATCTCTTGATCCTATTTAATATAATTTTTATATGTATTTAAAATGATAATATATTAAAGAATAATTTTGATTAATATAAAGTTTAATTTTAATACTTTCCTCTAAGTCAATAAATTTTTATGTAGTAATATTAATATAATAACATATTATTCAATGTTTTCTCAAATTTAAATGTTAGAACGTTACGAAAAGTAGAGCCATCTAGCGATAAAGTAGTACAATGTTTTTATTTTAACTAACACCAAACAAACTTCATAGCTTGTGTTATTCTTTGCTTCTATTGATGTTACCGGTGCAAAAAAAGAAGGACATACTTTGATAAAACCTGTAATTAAAAAGAAGAAAACGGATATTGAATAATTTTATATATTAAAACATAAGTTGAAGATAAAAAGTCTAATACTTTCGATTTATTTTAAAGTGACAAATATTTTTATATTTAAGAAGACGCATGGCTACAATAAGGACGTGATATTAACCTTAGTTTTGTGATACCTATTTGAAATCTCGGAAACAAACGGCATGGCTAAAATAGTTGAATCATTAAAAAGATTAAGTGTTGAACATAGTACGCGTAAACATGATGATAATCGAGTCGTCAAAAGAAAAAGCGAGTTAATATCATCGATAGAAGAAGCAGTATCTGTAGACCATAATTATATTCTTGCTGTCTGTGGAACACAAAGGTAAATCTTACTTTTCCTTATGGAACATTTTACGTCAAATCTATTTTAAAAATGTATGCTATTCCCTAATTACTACTATTTAAAAATTTTCCAAATATTTACTTAAATTATATTCACAAATGTTTATTATATAGTGCTATATAATTTTCCCTCCATTTTATTTAAATGTGTTTTTTATTATGTACACAAAATCAATTCTTTTAAGCTTTGGCTCATTTCATATATCTTTTTTTAAGATTTTTATTTAGAAATTAGTAGTTGGTAACATAATTTGTTAATTTATGATATATTTAAATTCATTTTAATATTAGATTTGGATTTGACGTAAATTGTCTCATAATTATATGTACTTAAAAAATATGTTCAAAATATGTTATAAATTAATTTTTATGTATAGTGACCCAGAATTTAGAATTGGTGCTGCTTTATCTGACCATACTTGTGTAATATATTCTGTTGGAGAGAGTTTAAATCGGACCATTACATTAACTCACAATCAAGCACCTATTGTTGGTATTAGATTCAGTCCTACTTCTAGAAATATTTTATATACAGCTACAAACAGTGGACATATTACAGCATGTGACTTGCGAGCTAAAGGCAAAGTTATTGCAAAGTTTAAAGGTATGTATTAACAAATACATGAGAAGAAATCAATTTAAGTTTATATTTGCTGTAATTTAAATAAATGTAATATCTAATATGTTTCTTCTTTTTATTTTTAGATAATACTGAAGATGGTAAAACAAAACCCCTTTGTAGTTTTGATGTTAGTTGTGATGAAAAGCTTGTAGCAGGTGGTACTGAGCATATTGGGGGAGATACATTTATTTTATTTTGGGATGCTCGATATACAAATTCAAAATTAGATGATAAAAATAATCTCCTTGGTGGGTACTGGGAATCTCATATGGAAGATGTAACCTCTTTGGCATTTCATTCTAATAAGCAAGATGTCTTAGCATCTGGTAGCACAGATGGGCTGATTAATGTCTTTGATCTCACACAGTCAACAGAAGAGTCTGCATTAACTTATTCCTTAAATACTGAATCATCCGTGGTGAGTTAATATCCTTGGTGAAATTTGAAATGTATTTATACTCTAAATGGGATTAAACATTTTTTAAACAAAAGGATAGGATAGGCTGGTTAAATGATAATAATCTTTGGTGTACAACACATAATTCACTACAACTTTGGAACTATGATGGAGCAACCCCATATGCTAAATTTGAACGCAATAATTTAGCAATTTTACAAGTTAGTACAATAATTTATATTATCATTGATATTTATACAAAGGTTTATACAGTGTTTATCTTTTTTAGAATGATGATCCAGATGATTGTTATATAGTCAGATTTCATGCTTCAAATGCACTTGGACAACCATTCCTTTTAGCAGGTTTCAGTTGTGTTAAAGGGTAAATTACAATATTAATAAAAAATTTAATAAAATAAAATAATATAACATCAGAATTAATTATATCTTTAATAGTATTAATTGCATACTTAAAACGAATAATTAGTTTTACATATTTATATATTTTTCATGTTTTTTTTTTTTGTATCATTTTAGGGAAAATTTGAGATGTTTAAATGTCATAAATGATCGATTAGATACATGTTATAACATGGTAGGAAATAAACAAATAGTTCGTGATAGCTGGCTACATGAAAAGGTATAGTTTTAATATAAGTTAATACAATTTTTTTTTCTGTTTAATGTAATGAGTATTTTAATATCATTTGCAGAGTGGTTCTTTAATAACAGTAGGTGAAGGTGGACTTATAAATATTTGGAGGCAAACTGAAACCATGTCTATTCAACAAAATTCAAGTCATAAGTTAGTGGCGAAAATTGGCACTGGTAAAGCACGTGATCGTCAGCACAGGACCAAGCCATATTAAAATAAAAGTGATAGGATAAAAATTTGTAAATGCAAAAAGAGTTTTTGTAAGTAAATATAATAAACAGAAGAGAAATATTACGTAACATTAACATAATCGTACATTTCCCTTACGTTTTTCTTTATTACAATAACAGTTTTATGTACATTTATAATAAATAGATAGTATTTCTTTATGCGGTTAATGATTTAACGGCGATTCATGTATCAATCGAAAAATGTAGCATATGTATATATAAACGTTAAGGAATGTAAATCACATATCAGTGTGTATATATCTGTATAGAATTGAAACAGGAAGAAAAATATCGTAAATATTTGTTTACTCTTGCCAAGTAACAGATTAATTTCTACGGATCGCCTTCCGGAAAAATGATTTTATTTCGCAATATAAGGAGTCATTAAAATAGGAGCTTACGACGTGCATTTGTTATAAAATAGACGCATATAGCGTATCGTGAATAAATGGTAATCTTGATAAAGTAATCAAGCAAATAACACAATAACAATTATTATTAGCATATAACCGATGTAACGGTCTTTAGTTTAAAATTGGTAAACTCTAAGAGAATTAATGCTGATATATCAAGTGAACGCGTCTTAAAACAAATACGCGTCTACCTATTAGGTATAATTTTACATTAACGTTTCCAAAGACGATCGCAGTAGCGAGTATCACAATGATAACAGTAGATATAGTTTTAGAGTAAAATAGTAGGTACAGAGTAAACGTACAAAAATACTTCCCATGAGCGTCAGGGACGTAAAGATTCACTAAAACGTGGAAAACCGCGTTGCTAATAATTCTTTATATCCTTTCTTAAACTTATGCTGTCCAATGACATCAAATATCTTAGATGCCACAAGATGCATGTAGGCCGCCGCACTACTCCTTAGTTGTTATTCCAATTTGATTCTCCGCGTTACCCTGAAGATGGTGTGCGACTTCATTACACGAGGATAATATTTAATAACAATACATATTAATTGTATTAAGCTATATTTGACATAGTGCAACATTCTTATTGTATATAAAGAATACATTTTCTAATATATATATACATATATATATATATATAATATCAATCTGTAATATATATATATATATATATATGTAATTGTATTATCTGTATTATTTATAATATTTATCTGGAATGAGTTTTTGAAATTACGTTCCAGTATTAAAATTTACTTTTTATATTGTTATATGTTTCATGTTTTTCTTAAAATGAGCATCGTGACATTAAGAATGTTTTAATTTGTATTAAATGTTCTTGAAATGAAGTCGAACACTCATCCATGAAGGCTACTAACAGGTTAATATAATATCATTTATGAGCTGATATATGCCCGACATATTTTTTTTTTCTTTTTCTTTTTTTTAGCGATAGACTTGTAAGAACTCAATTATGTTTTTTTTCTCACGCTTTACATCTTATGGAAATACTTTTAAGAACTATTGTCACCACGATTGATTGAGACAAGTTGATAACATTACTTATGTTTTCTTATGAAGATAAATTAGTCACAATTTTATCATCGTGCCTCGACGACGCTGTCTTTCTATTCGATCATATTGCACGCTACAGCATCTTTTGAGACAAATACGAGGAAAATCTAAATACATATACGTATCAAAAGAAAAAATTCAGAATTTATAACGACGATCTACATTTTAGAGCCACATTTTCGAGATTTCCTTTCATCTAACATCTTAAACGTGCAGTATGATCAATCTTTGTATAATACTTTCTCTGGAACACGTTCCATTTCCACGAAATACTCGAGAATTCTCTTCATGAAAAAAGTCTCATATAAATAAAATAGTTTAAACGATCAAAAATCATTAATGATCTTACACAATGCAATAAATAAAATAGCTCGTATGTCATTAAAAAAGAAAAAAAAAAAGGTTACAGATTAACGATAATGGCAGTGAATAATCTCGAAGAAAAATATCAAATATAAAACGTCGCTTGGATTATTATTGATCCAATTAAATTAAAAACGATTCATATTTATTATGGGAATGATGTTACGAAATTCGGAAAATTAACGATTTCGATTTGTGGCTTGGCACACATAATAGCAATGCATTATTGTTAATAATAGATCTTACCCGTCGTTTTAGCACGTATTAAAATACTTTTAAAGTTATGGTATAAGAATAGCTACCGCGGTCACTCACGCATTCGTACACATGCATGCGTATACATCTACAAATACATACATATACGTGCCACAAAATGAAATTATTACGTACGAGCGACATTCATTAAATTTCATTCATATGCACGCATATACTTTCGCACATTATTCTCAACATACGTACACGTGATGTCATACATATGTCATGAAAAAGTATATCTATATACATATTCATGTATATGCAATCCTAATGTAATGTATTTTCTCTACCTTGCATTTCCAGCAAGTTGCAACAGATTTGCTTAAAAGATTCGTCTAAAATCATGTCTCTAAAACTGTCAGTCGGCTTAATAACGTAACGAGTAAGGATTTAACAAGATCGGCTGATCTATCTCACTAAGCCGGCCACTTTAATATTTTTTTTCTCGCAAATATTTCTGAGCACTAACCGTTATCTTTTTATTTGTCCACATATTTTATAGTTATTTTTCTTTTATAGTAGATTCTGTGAGAATTTGCATAAAAATTATATTATTGCCCTCAGTAGCAGTTGAAAAGTAACTATCCTTTATTAATTTATTGAGAATAATATGTATATCCTTTTTTTTTTATTGACAGTCACACTATTATTATGGACACCTTAAATGCATCACTTATGTACTATGTTGCATATTAATGCACAACACGAATAAAATTGACAAGGAAAGAGAAGAAGATAAAAGAGAAAGATTAGAAAATATAAGAAAAAGTAAAGAGAAAGAATAAAAAGAAAGAAGAAAAAAGGAAAAGTAGAAAGTAATAGTAATCGCAAAGAAAATAGAAATAATACAAAATTTTTACCGAGAAAATGTTGAAAGTCAAAATGATTTTACACGACTTCTAGGTTGAGCATCTTTTGATTGGTTTCGGGAAGGAGTTAATGTAGAAGTCGGGGTAGCTTCACCAGTTGTAGGACGAGAAGATCGAGAATGTTTTCGACCAAAACGAAAGAGACGTCAGAAAAAGATTACCTCCTCTTCCAAAGGTTGCTGCTGTTCTGTTCGTTGATGTTGTTGCTGATGTGAATATTCTGGAGGTGATCGTGTAATTCGAAGCGAACGATTCGAGGAATGAGTTTGACTTGTACCAGCATGATTATTCCCTAATTCTGGTGAAGAATATGTAGAACCAGTTACAATTGCTGGGCTACTTCCTGTTCGAGAATGTCGATCCGGGCTGTTATTACTCGTATTTCCACTTCTATTTTTATTATGTAAAATATGTAGTATTAGAATATGTCTTATACCAATTGGTCCACGGTTTGTATTTTAAGCAATTTATAATTTTTAATTAATATTTACACATACCTAGTATTATTGTTGCTTCCACTAGCGAGTTTTAAAGGTAACTGCTGTTTAACTGGAAGATTACTTTGCACTTTTTGCTGATTAGTAGCACTAATTAAATTTAACGGTATTCGTTTAGTATCCGGCTGCGATTTTCGTGTTTGCACAGTATCATTTCCTTGCGTCAAATGAGATAAATGAATAGTTGTGGAACTAGGTGCAGAGCCTGTAACTAATGTCACACCTTGTCGTTCCAAAGCCTCAAGTCGTCGATATAATTGATCTCGTTGCTGCGTAACATCTCTTTGTTCTGCTGCTAATTGTTCTCGTTGTCTCGCCAACTCGGCTCGTTCGTCTTCTAGCTGTTTTTGTTCTTGTTGAGATGCGACACGAAATGCTGCTTTCTCTCGACTTAACTGATCTTGTAAATTACGTAATTCTTCTAACTGACGATTTGGATTAGGTCTATTATTTGATTTACCCATACTTCCTTCTTTACATGCAGCTAATTGAGCCTGTAGGCTATCGACTGTTGTCATTTGATTACTAATTATACAGACCAACCTATAAACATGGTGAGACAAACGAATCGCTGCCCACTGCTGATCTTTATTTATTTCTAAATCTTGACTTCCTTTTTCCTCTGGACTTTCTTTCATAAATTCACTAACTTTTGGAAGAGAGATTACAGAATGAATTGCAAATTCTCGTAATGGATACTTTTCCTAAAAAAAAAAAAAAAAGGCAGTTTTAGTCTTATGACTGGTTTTCGTTGTTTTAATTGTTAATTATATATGTACTTTATTGTGATCGAAACCCGCAAATGTTTCAGCTCTTCGAGGAACACAAAGAGCAGATGGAACATAGGCCTCACTATGTCGTTCTCCTGCAGAACTTAAACTTCTCGAAAGAGTAGCACCACCCGCACTAAACGATAATGAACTAGCAAGTTTTGTTGCTTCTTGAATAGCCGCAACTACCTACAAATAAAAATTATCATTCTCTTTCATTCTTAGCAAAATGCATATAGAAACATTGGACTGGATATTCTCTTTACGTATAATTTAATTTTAAAATATATAGTAATACAAAATAATGTAACCTCTTGTCGTAATTGTGTGGTATCTGTCCCTTCATTGTGGACTAATCTAGTATAATCTAGAATTTCTTTATCAACTTTTTCTATTCTTTCGTTATCGCTACTTTCATTTCCACTCCAAATGTTTGCAGCTTGTAGGAGTTGCATTTGTAAATTGATTTTTTCTTCTAATAATAATGCCTGTTCTGCGTCCTTCTTATGCAGTTCACCTAATTGCAATGATACAAAATTATCATTCTTAATTCAAGCTTTGTTAGTGAAATATATCTATAATAATAAATTATCATACATACCGACTATCTTCAGAACATGTGACTCCTTAGTTTTAACTAAACGTTGTCTTTCTTCAACAGAAAGTAACGATATAGAAGAGGAACGTGTATCTCTTAATTCATTATTATTATTGTTTTCAGTTAGTATATCAGTTTCATTCTCAGGTTCTTGTGGACAAGCTTCAACTGCTGATCTAATTGCTTGTATCCATAATTGTTTGTCTTTGGGCTTTTGAATTTTTAACTCGAACATTTCAGGTTCAGCTGGATTGCTACTTATTAAATAGATTCCTCTAGATTCTTGACCTGCCTTTTCACGAACTAATAATTTTTGAAGTGATACTATACCAGCCTTATTGTCAGGCACAAAAAATGCATATTTCTGATCTCTTTCAGCCAAGAAAAATAATATGTCAGAAAGAACAACCACTACAATGGCAGTCATTTTTCCACGACCTTGCATTAAATATGCAGTACCTTCGAATTTTAAAATTCTATTAAATGCCATGATATCTGATTTTTTGAACTTGGCACCGCGATATGTTGCAAAAGATTTTGCATCAATCCTAAATAACAATAACAAAAGACATGTTAATAATAGTAATAAAAAAATTAAAAATATATTTTACAAAATATATCATCTTCTTACTTATTATATATTTCTAATTTTCTGTCTTCTCTTTCCTTATCAGCTACACACGCATCAACATCGGCTAAAATTTCTTTAACGAGAATCAAGGCTTTGCGTAAATCTTCACCTTCTTCTTGAGCAATACCTGTTTTTATGAGTGGTTCAACCAGCAACGGGTATTTTGTTAAACGTTGCGTAACAAACAAAATACATTCTGGAATTCCTTTCTTCTTCAACAGAGGATGTGACTATACAAACATTAATCATATGTACTTCTATGTTATTGTATTAAAAAAATGTGTAAATAAACAAAGAAATAAATTCTATTATAGCTACCTGACACTGACGCACGAACCGTGCAAATCGAGGATCATGACGCAAATAATACTTGTAAGCTTCAACAGCATCCCTATGACGGCTACAAAACTCTCCATAGGCACTCTTCATACGTTGTGCGTTCTCTCCAGAGAATTGATCCACTAGTATATCAGCAATTGTAGGAACAACAGGATTTGTATTTTGTCTCTTACGTAATTTTTGTAAAAACCGTAAATGGATATCAATAAGATCGCGAAGTCTAGGAAACATGCGTTCCAGATCTGGTTGACCCAAACGAAAATGCCGTCGAAGACCTTCCGCAAAAATTCTTTCCATAGCGAGAAGTACTAAACAGTGATGTTTTTCCGTAAGTACAAATTCATAAATATGTTCTTGTCTTTTTACTTTTCGTTCACAATTATCAGCTAGTCGCAATGCAACGTTATGTCCAATAGCAGCGCTCCAAGAGTCAGGTTCTTCCTTAGGTAGGCCTAATTCAGGATCTAGACCTTCAAGATCACCCACTGTGAATTGATAAGTATCATCTCCAAGGTCGAATCCATCCAATCCGCTAGAATATGATATTAAACAAAAGATTTTTATAAATTAGTTATTTTACGAAAAAATAAATTTAATAACAAATTTAACAATAGAAGTTTTATAAACCTGGATATATCACGATGCTGTCCATCTCCATCTTTCTCCTCATTTATTGTTTGGCTGGAAGGAAAATATAATTCCACAATTTAAAATTTTTTTTTCACAATAAGTAAATATTGTTCATTGTAACTCGTAATTAAAATTAGTTTAATAATTTCTATGTTGCGTTTTTAATAGAAATTTCAATAATGTTATAATATATTACTTATTCATAAATATGACAAATTATACATGTGTAGCTATATTCTTACTGTCATTTTGATATTACCTTTTATGTAAATGTGATCTGCAAAGTAATACCTATATGCTCTATTTTTCATAAGTGTGTTTCTGTATATTTTAATTATCTGTTTCCCATATGAATTAATCAAGATTATTTAAGAAAAAAATAATGTTCAAAATTCCACTTTATATCATTGATTTAATGACATATATAATGTCATAATTTATAATTTTTAATTATAATTGTAATTTAAATACAGGGGACTACCAGAAAATGAGTATTTATTCGTATTTAGGTCGGGTAAGATGCTAGATTTACACCCTAAGTTTTTATTATATTCATTTCAATTACTTCATTGTTAACACTAGGTTTATGACCGTTCTTTATATACCTATCTTTATGGAGACCCGTCAGATTTACGAGTAAAGAAAACTACGTATTTTCTTTAAAAAAGATCATGAGTTTAATTTTTTAAAAATTACAATATTAACAAACTTACTATAAGTTGATTAAATCTATTAATATTGTATAATTGGAGCAATCCACCTGTCAAATTGACGGGTCCCATAAAGCTAGTATTAATAAAATATACGAAAAAATTTGGTAGTTGTCTAAATTATAATATTAGAACATCTATCTATAATAACACGATTTTCTCAACCCGACCCAAAATATTTATTAATAATAAGTTTCCATAAAATGATATTTTACATGAGTGAACATTGTTGAATGTAGATTCAAGATACACTTAATAACATGGAAAACACTATGAACAAAGCTACAAGTTCATACCATGAAGAGAAAGAGAAGGTAACAAAGAAATTTATATCAATTGGAAATATGAGTATTAAATATTCATTCCTGATAATGCTCGATAAAAGAAACTGTTTAATTGTTTAGTAATTGTAAGTTTCTATTATTATGATTGGATGAAGTTACAACGAGATGTACACAAAATATGTCATTGAATGATCATAAATAATAGAAGCAAGCATATTAGAAGCATAGGCAGGGGCTAGGTGATGTCTCTGTCAATACAACACAAAGCGGCAATTCAATTGCCTTTTGAACAATGTGTGCAAGAAAAGAATCGAGGAACGATAGACGCGGGTTATCCTACTGCTGTGTAGGATTAATACACGAACAGAACGAACGCTTCGACAGAATAGGAGGAACACATCAGACATCTGAGACTTACTTGACTCCGAGCTTAGTAGCAACTCGCCGCCAAGGGCTGTAGCTTGTCACGGCTTTCTTGCTGTTAATTTCCCTTTAATCGTCGAACAATCGATCGGTTTGTCGTTGCACGAGAGGGAATGCACGGGGGAAGGAAAAATCACACACTGCATTAGGGCAACCTCATTTTGCCTTTTGTTTCCCTTCCTTCTTCAGTATTCTTACTCTATTACGTTTTTCAGTTTTTATGTCATTTGGTAATACACTCTTTCTTATATGTAAATATTATTTTTTCAGAAATATATTTTATCATAACATAAAATATATTATGCAGTGTTAAAAAAATATATATACCTCCTTTTAATCGTGTGATTTTATCAAATTACTATCCACTTACTAATAATAATTACTATTTCTCATGAATACAATAACTATGATTTGTGTTGAGTTTATAAAAACAGTATTCAAACAATTGAATAAATTTGGGCATAGAATTTTATATGTTAATCAATATGTATATGCAAATGTTTTTATTAGTCATTGTTAGAGACGCGAGGATAAACACGCTGAAGCTTGCCATACTATTGGCTAAACTGCAAAATTAATTAGAAATAATAAGCTCTTGAGCCAGCCAAAGCTTCTGAATAATAAGCAGATACAATACCTTTTCTAGCTATTTATTTTTCATTCAAAATATAGAAATTCAATAAGAAATTCCAGAATAAAATATGAAGTATAATAGATTATTTAAATTTATAAATATAATTAAATATTGATATATTAACATTTGTTCGACAGTAAATTATATTGAATTGTTAAGAAATAAATGATGATTAGTCAAATTTAGGTATTTGTATCAGATGATACACTTTTATAGAGATCTAATGAACAAAGAAAAGTAAAAAAAATTGAAATTCCTTGCTGAGCATAAATATTATGTGTACACATTTTTCTAACTTATATAGTACTTTTGTTGTGAATAAGAGGAGTTGAAAGAACTCCGACTTTAGGCCTAGCCATGCCAATTACGTGCGAATCTTGAACCACAGATACGCAGATCCAATGCAAGAAATCAATAATTTTGGTAAAAGTTATTTACCTTCCACTTCCAGATGACATTGGTAGAGGCAACGATGCGGTAGATCCTCTCTTAATATTATAGCTACTAGAAGTTGAGGATATGCTTGAAGTAGTTTTGATGGCAGCTTTGCTAGAATGATGTTTTGATTTAATACATTCTAGCACTAGTTGATCTTTACATCCTTGATTTTGATGTACAGATACTCCACAATCTGATAAATGTAACAGAACATTTATAAATATATAAATATATGTATATATATATATATGTAATAATAATATAATAATTAATACTCACTATCGCAATGTAGGAGTGGTTTATTTGTTGATTGCTTCATACAAACATCACATAGTAAACTTCCCTGAGATCCTGCCATTATTGTCGTCCATAAATGCTGTTGTTGACTAGTCTTTTTACCACTTTTATCCTGTAATTCCATTGTAATTTCTAAATATAGATTTTATATATATCCATATACATATGCACATGCATACACATATACATACATATATATATATATATTTATTTATTTATTTATATATATATACAAACTTTCTGTACTATAATATAATTTAATCTCACTACCTTTTTTTTACGGAAGAAAATAGAACCACGTTTTCTTCTAGTTTTTTCGGAATGATGGTCGTCATATGCAGCTCCGCTAAAAATTAAGTTTATACATACTTATTAAATTTACATATATTATAATTATTATGTAAATGTAGATGATAAAAATAGTTTATAATATAAATCAATATGAAAATGATTAAATAGTAAATATTTACAAGCGCTACAATTGTGTATTTACACTAAGTGATAAGAGTATAAATTAATTATATATTATGATTAAATACATACATTAATGAACATTTCATGAAGAAATAAAATACATATAGGAAAATCTAAATAATATTATAATCTTATTACTGATTGTGTATAATGTAAAAAAGTGATGGTAAAGCTTATACAAACCAATAATTTTTTTCCTTGCATCTTGATAGTGGAATATATTATTTGTACATATGTGAAAAAACTAAAAATACTTACTCAGTCAGTAACTCATCAAGGGATATCTGTGTATTTGGAGTGCCTTCTCTATCTTCATGGAATTCATGGCTGTTTGGTATGTGGAGATCTTCAGTTTCAGTCTCACTTCCACTACCCTTTTCGTTTCTTTCACGTCGGCTGTACCATGCAGGGCGGTAGGAAATTGTCAAGTACAAACACAAAGTATGCGACTATTGTGTAAAAGATGCAAATCATTCTCGTGTGGATTTCCACCGAGATATAAGTGCCACAAAAACGCAAAGTTAACCAGAATATACAGGAGATTATTTATATGGATATTCAACGTGAAATTCAATTTTTTTTACAACTTTAAAAATCAAATATCACAGAAAAAATAATATTTTGACTTTGATATAAATGTGATTTACTCTTAAAAAATTGAATATTAATTAAATGTAGTAATAAATAGTGCAACCATGCTAAATACTTTCATCTACAAGATACAAATTGATGCAAGCATTTTTAAATGTACGCAAATTTCGAAAATTTTTGTAAATATATTAATAAACCATGCATGAATCTTTTTTACTATTAATTAAAAATGATATAATTTAAAAATATATAGCGTATATATACATATCTTATATTTGATATACATATAAGATATGTATATTATTCTCTATATCACTTTATATATGATTCTATAGAAAGATTGCAAGCTAGATCACAAAAATTATGGTCCAAAATTGATAAAATTAATATAAAATTGCAAATAAAATTAAAATTATTAATAAACTTAAATGACTTTCCAAAATGTTCAATTTACAATAAAAATTTGAATACATAAATTAATTTTATTATTTGTTAAATAAATGTATCAACAGGCAATACAGTAATTTCAAAATTCACATCAATATTGATCTAGCTCTGCAATCTACAAATATTTTTAATTAACTTACGCTGTAAGTGATGGTGTTGTCCTAGTTACAGTTTCTACTAAATGAGCATTAACTTGAGGTGTAACAATTGAAGGTGTTGAAATAGATTTTTG
>NW_027471708.1:0-21411 GCF_051020765.1 Lasioglossum baleicum | reverse complement strand
TCGGGGATCGAACCGTTCCAGAACGTTACCATATTCTGTGAAAGACGAACAGATAAGTCCATAGCTTCATATATCCTGTGATTCCAAAAGTCAGACGAGATATCCCTGATCTAAATACGCTGTACAGTATTGGGAATAGAATCATCAATCCACCGCATGAATATTAAAGTAGAGAGTCAAACTTTTCGAGATCATTACCAATTAGTATATGTCTTACTATAGTCATACTCCATAACGGATACCTTTCCATCCTCGAATATTATCCGCTGTATCGTGGGTATAACTTCATGCCCAGAGCAACAAATTGGCAGATATTTTAGTGTCGGGCATCTTAATTTCATGTATGAAATAGAAGATCGAGTGTAAGTCTGCTAGTTAGTGTTATGACTTTTTTTGGAGACGCGCAGCTAAGTCAATAGCTTCACCTGCCCTGCTATTCCGATAGGCAAACCAGGTATTCCAAGAGTAAATTCGCAGAAATGCATTGGCAATAAACACCTCAACTCACTGTATGAATATTAAAGTATAGAGTCAGTCCGCTGAAGATCGTTACCATTTGGTATAACGTCATAACCCTCACCAGACAACTTACCTACCAAGAAAATAACCCGCTGTGTCGGGGGAATAGCATAGGGATCAGGGAAACAAATTAATAGACGTTTTAGCAGTCGGACGCCTTAATTTCATGTATGAACTAGAAGATCGACGGTCAAAACATCAGAGAACGTAGCCAGATTCTGTAAGAGACGATCGGCAAAGTGAATAGCTTGACCTACCCTGAAATTCCGAATGTCAAGCCAGGTATTCCGTTAGTGAATCAGCTGAATAGTATTGGCAATGAACACCTAAATTCACAGTTTGAATATTAAAATAGAGCGACACACCGATTGAGAACGTTACCAATTGCTATAAAGTCAAACGTTTTACCGAAGGCCCTACATTCCGGGAACTTCACACGCTTCATTGAAAGTATGCATCCGTGTGCAGAGATTGAAATTAGTACCCATTTCAGTGACGGTTACAACAACCTCATTTATGAATTAGAAGATCGAAGGTCATACCGTCCGCGAATGTTGCTACCTCCTGTGAGAGACGAACGGCTAAATCAGTAGCTTCAACTTATCCATTGATTCCTAGAGTCAAACAAGGTATTCCGGTGAAAAATCCGTTGAACAGTATTGGCAATAGGCACACTAATTCATTGTTTGGATGTTAAAGTTGAGCGTCAAACCGTTCGAGTACGTTACCAACTGGAATGAAATCAAACCTTCTATCGAATGAGGTATCGTCATAGAACGAACACCGAACTATCGAGTGCCTTGCTTAGTGCTCACAGAAAGAAAATAGTAGACATTATAGCAGACGGAGACCTTATTTTCGTGTCTGTGTCTGAATAGCAAAATCGAGAGTCCAACTATTCTAGAACGTTATCACATTCTTTCGGATTCGAACGGCTACGTTTATGGCTTCACGTATTCTAGGATCCCGAGAGACAAAATAGGCACTCTAGGAGTAAGTTCCCCGCACCATATTGGCAATAGACTCCTTAATTCTCGGAATCAATATTAAAGCAGACAGGCATACCGTATTAGAGCGTTACCTACTTGTATATAGTTAAACCTTTTACCGAAAGCCATACATGCCGAGAATGTAAACCTCCGTATCGAGAGGATAAATTTTTGTTCAGAGAATAACATTAGCATTCATTTTAATGTTTGGCACCATAATTTCAGGTATTATTTATAAGATCGGGTATCAAGCCGTTCGAGAACGTTACCGCCTTCTTTGAGAGACGAACGGCTAAGTCCATGGCTTGTCGTATTCCAATATTCGAAGAGGCTTTCCATGTATTCCAGGAGTAACTGTTACTAATTTGCTACCTTGGACACTGAGCAAGACACTTGCTTCAGCGTGTTGGACTTCTCGGAATGTATGGCCTTCGGTAAAAGGTTTGACTTTATTACTGTACGCAACGTTCTACGACGGTTTGACTCTCCACTTCATTATTCATTCCGTGAACTGAGGTGTCTATTGCCAAAACTGTTCAACGTATTTACTCCCGAAATGCATGGTTTGAATCTCCGAATCACTGGATAGGTGAAGCAATTCACTTAGCCGTTCGTCGCACACAGCTGGTGGTAACTTTCTCGAACGCTTTGGTTCCCGATATTGCTGTTTGCACACAAACATGTGATGCTGCGCCGTTAAGATATCTACGATTTTATTTCCGTGCACATTAAGCACGACACGCGCTACAGCGGCTTGGATTCTCGGAAGTTTTGGTATTCGGTAAAGGGTATGACGTTATGCGCATTGGTAATGTTCTTAGTCGGTTTGACTCTCTAGATTAATATTCATACCGTGAATTACGCTGTCAGTTGCGAACAAATTCCAGCCGACTTACCCCCGGATTTTCTGATTTGACTCTAGGAATCACTGGACAGGTGAAGCTATAGACTTAACCGTTCGACTCTCAAAGAGGGTCCTCGAACGGATTGGCCATCTATTTTCTAATTTGAACATGAATCTAAGGTGCCGTCAATAAATTGTATACTAATGTGTGTCCCCAAACACGATGAAATACTCTCGATGAAACGGATGTGGTTCGCGGAATGCAAGGTGTTGGGTAAGCCGTTTCAATTTATACCAACTGGTAACGCACTGAAATGGCTTCACGCTCTACTTCAATGATAAAGCCGTGACTAAGATGTTCATTGCCAATTCAGTACAACAGATTACCTCACGCAATATCTGGATGGCCTCTCAGAATGACAGGATAGGTTAAGCTATTTAGTTAGCCGGTTGCCTCTCGCATAAGGTGGTAACGTTCTGCAACGGTATGACCCACGAGCTTCCGATGCATACATGAAATTATCCTGCCCGTCACTAGAGTGTAAACTAATTCGCTTCCGTGAACACGAAGTTATAGTCTGGATGCAGACAGTTACTTTCTCGGAAGTTAAGGCCTTCAGTAAATAGTTAGACCCTATATGCCAACACGTAAACTTCTACAACGGCTTGTATCTGTCCTTGTATATTTATTCTGCGAATTATCTTTTCTAATGCTAGGACTGTTCAGTATATTTACTCCTGGAATACCGGGTTTGACTCTCGGAATCGCATGATAGGTGATGCTACTGTCGCAGCTGTTCGACTCTCGAAGAAGATGGTAACGTTCTCGTACAGTTGGACACTCGATCTTCCTACGGACGTATGAGACTAAAGTGTCCGTCTTCTAAAATATCTACTAATTTGATTCCGTGAGCACTAAGCAAAACACTCGCCACAGCGGGTTAGTTTCCAGGTGGGAAATGTATTCATTAGAAGAATTACTTCATTCCAATTTGTAATGTTCTACGATTGTTTTGCTCTCAACATTAATATTAATGCCGTGAATTAATGTGCCCATTGCCTATAATCTTCAGTGGATTTAATAGCGGAATATGTGGTTTGAGTCTCGGTAACACAGGGTATAAGAAGCAATTGACTTTTCTGTTCGAAACCTAAAGTGTGTGGTATCGTTCCGAAATGTTTGACCTTCGATTACACTATACATTCATGAAATTAAGGAGCCGCCATAAAAATGTACACTAATGTGTGTCTCTAAACACGAAGTTAAACTCTCGATACGACGCGATGGTTTCGAGGTCTATACGTTATTCTATAAAACGTTTGACTTTATACCAGTTGGTAACGTTTTCGAACGGTTTGGCGCTCTACTTTAGTATTCAAACCGTGAATTAAGGTGTCAATTGCCAACACTCGTCAGCGGGCTTACTCTCGGATTACCAGGTTTGACTCTCGAAATCACAGGACAGATGGAGCTATTGACTTAAACGTTCAACTCACAAGGAGGGTGGTAACGTTCTCGAACTGTTTGACTGTCGTTAATTCTGTCCATACATGAAAATAAGGTGTCCGTCTGCTAAAATGTCTACTCATTTGGTTCCGTGAAAACTAGGATAGTCACACGCTGCAGCGGGATAGATTCGCGGACGGTAACGTATTGGTTAAAGAGGAATACATTGTTTTATCTAATAATGTTGTCCGGCGATTTGACTCCATGTACGAATTACACGATCGAGTGCCCAAGGTTTCGATAACATTACCACATTCCTTAAAATCGAACGCCTAAGACAGTAGCTTCACCAATCGTGTGACTCCGCGAGTCAAGCCAGGTATTCCGGGAGTAAATACGCTGAAGAGTATTGGCAATAGATACCTTAACAAACGATTTGAATATTAAAGCAGACCGTCAAACATTTGTAGAACGTTACACATTGGTTTAGAGTAAAACACTTTACAGACAGCCATACCTTCGGAGATGCTAACCCACCATTTCGAGAGTATAACTTCGTGATCGGGGAACGAAGTTCGTATTCATTTCAGTAATGGGGACCTTAATTTCATGTATGAATCAGATGACCGGGTGTGAAACCGCTCGAGAACGTTGCCAGCTTGTGTGAGATACGAACGGCGGTCAATGGCTTCACACATCCAGTGGTTCCGAGAACGAGGTATTGCGGGAGTAAATCCGCTGAGAAATATTCGCAGTAGGAACCTTAATTCACGGATTGTATATTAAAGTAGTGCGTGAATGAGTTATACAGCGTTACCAATTCATATAAGGTCAAACACTTTACCGATGGTCTTACACTTGGGGAAGCAAACTCGGCGTTTCGAGAGTATTCACAGAGCTTCATGTTTCCTGTGGTTCGGAGAGTCAAACCTGGTAATCCAGGTGTAAATCTGCGTAATAGTATTGGCAACAGACACCTTAATTTACGCTATGAATATTAAGGTAGAGAGTCAAACCGACATTGGAAATGATAGGCTGATACAAAGGCATTCTTTTTACAAGCTGCCTTACCTTCCGAGATCGAAACCGGCTTCTGTGCGTGCCTTTCATCGTGTTCAGTGAAATGAATTAGTATTCATATTAGTGACGGGACCCTTAATTTTATGTATGAAAGAGAAGGTCGCGAGGCAAACCGTTCCAAAACGTTACCACCTTCCTTGAGAATAGCACATGTTTTAGAATAGCATCACCAGTCCTGCGATTCCGAGAGCAATACGTGGTCCCTCAGAAGTACATCCGCTGAAAAGTAATGGCAATGGATACCATAGTTCACAGTTTGTATATCAAAGTATAGCGCCAAGTCGTTTGCGTACCTAACAAATTGGTAGATCGCTGATACACCGTACCGGACACTTTACCTTCCGAGAACATAACCCGCTGTATCGTGGGATTAACTTCGTGTCCACAGAAACAAATTACTGTTTATTCTAGTGATGAGCACCTTCAACTCATGCATGAATAAGTTGATGTAGTGTCAAACCATTAGAGAACTTTATCACCTTTTTCGAAGGTCGCACATGTATGTCAAAAGCTGCAGCTATTCTGTGATTCCGAGTGCAAATCAGGTATTCCAGCAAATAATTCGAAGAACAGCATTAGCAATAAACATCTCAAGTCACTGTATGAATATTAAAGTACAGAATCAAACCGCTGGAGAATGTTTCATGTTTATATAACGTCATACTCCTCAGCAGATACCTTACTTTCTGAGAACATAACCCTCTGTATCGTTGGCATAACTTCCGTATGAGGAGAACAAATTGGCAGACGCTTAAGCAGGCAGAACCCTTAACCCCATGTATGAATTAGAAGATCGAGCATCAAGCAGTTTGAGGTCGCAACCACCTACTTTGAAAGTCGAACAGCTGAGCCAATGGCTACACCTGACCAGTGATTCGGAGAGTCAAGACTCGTATTCTGGGTGTAGGTCCGCTGACGAGTTTTGGCAATTGGCACCATAATTCTTGGTTTGAATATTACAGTAGAGCATCAAATCGTTTGGAAGCGTTACCAATTAGTATATTGTCCATCACTTTACCGATGGCCTTAACCTTGGAGAAGCAAACTCGCATTTCGAGAGTATATGCTCGTATTCAGAAAAGTATGATTTTACATATTTTAGTGCCGGCACCGTAATGTCATATACCAGTTAGGAGATCTAGTGTCGAACCTTTTGGGAACGTTACCGCCTCCTTTCAGAGATGATCGGCCAAGTCGATTGCTTCACCTGTTCCAAGATTCCAGGAGTCAAATGAGGTGTTCCCGGCGTAATTCCGTTGAACAGTTTTGCAATAGACACTTTAATTCACGGAAGGATTATTAAAGTAAGGAGTGAGCATCGTCGGAGGAAATTACCTATTCGAATAAAGTATTGTTGCCGAATGCCTTACCTTAAGTGATCCTAACCCGCTGTAGTCAGACTCTTTTTTACTGTTCACGGGAGAAAAGCAGTAATCATTATAGTAGAAGCACACCTTATTTTCATGTATGAAAAGAATTATCGAGAGTCAAACCGTTAGAGAACGAACTCATCTTCTTTTAGAGTCACACGACCAATTCAGTAGCTTCACCTATCCTGCTATTTCGATAGGCAAACTAGGTATGCCAGGAGTCAATCCGCTGTACATTATTGGTAATGGACACCTTAATTCGCGGAATCAATATTAAGGTAGAGTTTCAAACTGCTTGAGTGCGTTACCGATTGGTATAAAGTCAAACGTGACGCCGAAGACCTTTCTCTAGGAAATCCTATCCCGCTGCATCGAGAGTATAACTTCGTAATCGGAGAAACACATTATTATACATTTTATTGGCGGGAACCTTAATTTCGTTATGAGTAAGAAGGTCGAGTATCAAACCGATCGAGAAGGTTACCAACTTCTGTGAGAAACGAACGGCTATGTAAATAGCTTCACACATCTTGTGATTCCGGAAGATAAACCAGATGTTCCGGGAGTAAATCCGCTGTACAGTATTGGCATCATACACCGTATTTCATGGTATAAATATCAACCTCCAGAGTCACACGGTTGTGGAACGTTACCAAATCGTAGAATCAAACTTCTTACTGGACATCTAACCTTCCGAGAAGCTATCCCTCCATATGGTGAATAGAACTTCGTATTCGGACAAGCCTATTAGAATCCATTTTAGTGGCGGGAACCATAATTTCATGTATAAATCAGAAAGTCGAGCGTCAAAAGTTTCGGGAACGTGAGCACATTCGTTGAGATTCGGACTGCTAAGTCTGTTGCTTCACCTATACTGTCATTCGAAGAGTCAAATCAGGTATTCTGGAAGGAAGCCCGCTGAAGAGTTTTGAAAATAGACACCTTAATTCGCGGCGTAACTGTCATGCAGTTCGAGACCGTTATCACCTTCTTTGAGAGTAGAACGGCTATCTCAATAGGTTCACCAATCCCGTGATTCTGAGATTCAAACGAGGCATTCCGGGAGAAAATCGACTGCACAGTATGGCTTCAGATACCCTCTTTCGCAGTATGAATAATAAAGCAGTGGGTCAAACCGTGGATCAATGTTACGTACAGTTATAGAGTCACACTATTTAAAGAAGGTCTTAGCTTGCGAGAAGCTAACGCGCTGCATCGACGGTATGTTGTCGTGTTCAGAGAAGCAAACTATTGTACCTTTTAGTGTCCGGCTCCTTAATTTCATGTAGGAATTATACGATCGAGTTTCTAACTTTTAGAGAACGGTACCTCCTTCTTCCATAGCTTAACGTATCGTGCGATACCGGGAATCAAATGATGTAATCCGGGAGTATATACACTGTGGAGTATTGGCATTAGACACCCTACTTCTCGGTATAAATATTAAAGTACAGAGCCAATCCGTTTGAGAAAGGTACCAAGTTGAATAAAGTCAAACGTTTAACTGAATCCCTTACCCTCCGAAGCATATCGCATTATATCGGGAGTACAACTTGGTGTTCAGAGGAAGAAATTTGAATACATTTTAGTGACGGGCACCATATCTTCTTGTATTAATAAGATGATCAGTGTCGCAAACCATTCGAGAACATTACCATCTTCTTTTAGAGTCGAATGGCCAAGTCGATAGCTTCACCCATTTCAAGATTCCAAAAGTCACATTAGGTATTCCGAGAGTAAATCCGCTGAACAGCCTTGCGATAGACATCTTAATGCACGGTGTGAATAATAAGGTAAAGAGTCAAGCCGTCGGAGAGAATTACCTGTTCGTATAAAGTCATTCTTCTTACCTAAAGATATACCGTAAGAGAACCTAATCCGCTGTAGCCATTGCCGTACTTATTATACACGGAAACAAATCAGTTGGCGTCATAGTAGAAGCACACCTTATTTTCATGTATGAGCAGAATTATCGAGAGTCAAACCGTTAGAGAACTATCTCATCTTTTTTTCGAGTCACACGGTCAATTCAATAGCTTCGCCTACCCTGCGATTTCGATAGGCAAACCAGGTATGCCGGGAGTCCATACGCTGGACACTATTAGTATTGGACTCGCTAAGTAACGGTTTGAATATTAAAGTAGACTCCGTTTCAGAACTTTTCCACTTGGTATAAAGTCAAACGTATTATCAATTACCTTACCTACCGAGAAACTATTCCGCAGCATGGAGTGTGTTGCTTAGTGTAAACGCAAAAAGATTAGTATACATAGGAGCGACAGACACCATAATTTCATGAATGAATAAGAAGATCGAATGTCAAACCATTCCAGTACGTTTCCACACTCTCTGATTGTTGAACGGCAAAGTCAGTAGGTTTACCTATCCTGTCATTCCGTGAGGCATAACAGTCATTCCGGGAGTAAGACCGCAGAACAGCATTATCAATAGAGACCTTAATTCACGGTATGAATATTAAGGTAGAGCGCCAAACCATTGTAGAAATTTACCTATTGGTGTAGAGATAAACTTTATACAGAATGCCTTACCTACCGCGAAACAAGCCCGCCGTATCGAGAGTATAACAGTGTGCTCGAAGAAAAAAATTAGTATTCATTTCAGGGACGGGCACCTTGAGTTCGTGAATGAATTAGAAGATCGATGGTCAAGCAGTTCGAGAACGTTACCGCCCTCTTTGATGTTCGAACGGTTAAGTCAATTGCTGCAGCTATGCTCTTATTCCGCGAGTCAAACCAGGTACTCTGGGCCGAAATGCCCAGTACATTGTTGGCATTAGGCACCTTAATTCACAGTTTGAATATTGAAATATAGCGTCAAACGGTTAGTGAAACTTAACAATTTCTATAAAGTCAACCACTTTACTTACGACCTTGTAATACATGGATCGTGCCCGCTATTTTGAGAGTATAACTTCGTGTTTGGGAAAAGAAATTGGTGTTCATTACACTCACTGGCACATTATCTTCATGTATGAATTACAAGGTCGAGGGTCAAACCGTTCTAGCCCTTTACCACCTTCTGTGAGACACGAAGGTCTAAGTCACTAGCTCCACCTATCCAGTGGTTAGGAGAGTCAAACATGGTATTCCGGGTGTAAGACAACTGACGGGTTTTGGACAGAGACACATTCACTCACGGTTTGAATGTTAAAATAGAGCGTCAAACCGTTTGAGACCGTTACCAATTGCCATAAAGTCAGAGGTTGTACCGAAGACATTACCCTGGGAGAAGCAACCTGGGCGTTTCAAGGGTATAACATCGTGTTCAGAGAAAAAAATTAGTCTTCATTTCAGTGCTGTGCTTCTTAATTTCATGTATGAATTAAAAGACCGTAGTTCGGGATCGAGTTCGGGACCGTTACCACCTTCTATGATATTCCAACAGCTAAGCCAATAGCTTCAGCTATCTTGTGATTCGGGGAGGCATACCTGGTATTCTGGAAGTAAGTCCGGTGAAGAGTATGGGCAATAGACTCCTTAATTCACGGTTTAAATATTCAAAAAAGACCCGCAAACCATTGTAGAACGTTACCAATTTGTACAATGTTAAAAACTTTGCAGTTGGCCTTACCTTCGGAGAAGCTAACCCGCAGCTTCGAAAGTATATCTGCGTGGTCAGGGGATCAAAGTAGTAAACATTTTAGTGACTGTGACCTTAATTACATGCATGAATTGGAATATCGAAGGTCAAACCGTTCTAGATCGTTACTACCATAATTGAGGATCGATCGGCTAAGTCAATTGCTACCCACATCCGAAAGTCAAATCATGTATGCCAGGTGTAAACCCGCGGAACAGTTTTGGCCCTAGACACCATAATTAACGGATTGAATATTAAAGTAGGGAGTCAAACCGCTTGAGAACGTTACCAATTGGTATGAAGACATGCTTTTTACTGAATACCTTACCTTTCGTCAACCAATCCTACTGTTTCGAGAGGATATCGTGGTGTTCGTAAAACTAAATGAGTATACATTTTAGTGACGATACCGTAACTTCATGTAAGAATTAGAAGATCGAGGGTCATACCCGTCGACATCGTTACCACCTCGTTTGCGAGACGAACGGCTATGTCAACAGCTTCACCTATCCTGTGACTATGAGAGTCATTCCAGGTATTCCTGGAGTACATCCGCCCAGTGATGTTGGCAATTGACACCCTAATTCACGGCATGAATATTAATGTAGTGAGTCAAGCTGCTGGAGAACATTACCAATTCGTATACAGTCAAACGTTTCCCCGAATACCACTGAAAAGCTAACACGCTGCATCTAGAATATAACACCGTGTTCAGATGGACGAATTAGTATGCGTTTTACATTCAAGCATATTAGCTTAATGTCCGAATTAGAAAATCCAGTGTTAATCCTTTTGGGAACGTTACCACCCTATTTGAGACTTGAGCGGCAGCAACAATATCTTCACCTTTTCTTGTGATTCCGATAGCCAAATCATGTATTCCGGGAGTACATCCGCTGAAAAGTGTGGGCAATAGACACCATAATTGACGGTTTGAATATTAAAGCAGTCCGTCAGGCCGTTGCATAACATTACCAATTCGTGTAGGGTTAAACTTCTTACAGAATGCCTTACCCTTCGAAAAACATATCACCTCAATCCAGAGTATAACAGCATGTTCAAAGGTAGGTACTGGTATACTCTTTAGATGCGGTCACATTAACTTCATGTCTGAAATAGAAGAACAATTGTCAAACCGTTCGCGAAAACTACCACCTTAGTTGAGAATCAAATCGCTTTGTTAGTGGCTTCACCTAACCTATGATTCCGAGAATCAAACCAGCTATTCCAGGCGTATAACCGGCTGAACAGTAATGGCATTAGACACCTTAACACACGGATTTTATGTTAATGTAGAGCATCGAAACGTTTGAGAGCGTTCCCAATTTGTATAATGACAAGCTTTTTACCGAAGGCCTTACCCTCCAAGAAGCTAACTCGTTCCATCGACAGTATAACTTCGTGTTCACAGAAAGAAGTTAGAATTCATTTCAGTCACTGGCTCCGTAACTTCATGTATAAATTAGAAGACCGATTGTCAAACCGTCCGAGAAAGTTGCCGTCTTCTGTGAGAGTCGAACTGTTATGTCAATAGCTTCACCCGTCCTGCGATTGCGACAGTCAAATCAAGTATTCCGGGAGTAAATACACTGAACGGAATTGGCAACACCTTAATTCAGGGTTTGAATATTAAGATAGAGTGTCATGCCGGCTGAGAACGTTACTAATTGCCACGAAGTCAATTGTTACACCGAAGATATTAACTTCCGTGAACCTCACTTTCTTCATCGTGAGTGTAAGTTCGTGTTCACAGGATATAATTAGAATTCACTTTAGTGACGGGCCCCTTATGCTCATGTATGATCCAGAAGATAGATGGCCTGATCTTTCGAAATCATTGATACCCCCTTTGAGATTCAATTGCATAAGTAAATAGTTCCAACTATCTATGATTCCTAGAGGCAAAGTACGTATTGATTTAGTAAGTACACTGAACTGTATTGACAATAGACGCAATAATTCACGGTTTCAATATAAAATCAGCCAGTCATACGGATGTAGAGCGCTACCTATTGGTATAGAGTCGAATATTTTAGCGATAGTCAACATTCGGTGACGGTAAGCCGCAGAACCGAGAGTGTAACTTCGTGTTCGGAGGAAGAAATATGTAAACATTTTTGCGACGGCCTGCTTAACTTCACTATGAATAAAAAGATCGAGTGTCATGCCGCTCACGAAAATTGCCAGCATCTGTGATAGAAGAACGGTTAAGTGAATAGCATCATCTATCCAGATATTCCTAGAGTCAATCTAGGTATTCCGGGAGTAAATACAGAGAACTGTATTGGCAAAAGACACCTTAATTCAAGGCACGAATATTAAAGTACAGCGTCAAACCGATGTACGACTTTACCAATTCGCATAGAGTCAAGCTTTACACCCAAAACCTTACCTACCCAGCAGACAAACCCTCCGTGGGGGGTGCCATGCATAGTGTTCATGGAAACATGTAAGTAGACATTATAGAGAGCGGCACCTTAATTTTATGTATGAATTAAATGATCTAGTGTCAAACCGATCTAGATCGTTACCACCTTCGTTGCGAGTCGAACGGCTAAAGTCAAAGCAAGAAATCCGGGAGCAAATCCGCTGTGCTGCATTGACATCGAACACCATATTTCATGGTATAAATATTAAAGCATACCGTCAAACAGTTATAGAACGTTACCTATTCCTATAGAGTCATATCTTTTACCAAAGGTCTTACATTCCGAGAACATAACCTGCAGTATCGATGGTACGACTTCCTGGTTAGGGAAATACATTAGTATATATTTAAGTGATAGGCACCGTAATTACATGTATGAGTTGGAAGGTCGACGTTCTAACCTTTCAAGAACGTTATCCCCTTCCTTGAGAGTCCAAGGTCTATGTCAATATCTTCCCATATCCTGCGATTCCGAGTGTCAGACCATTTATTCCGGGAGTAAATACGCTGAATAGTATTGGCAATGTACACCATATTCTACGATATAAATAGTAACATAGAGATTCGAACCATCGTTGAACGCTACATCATGGTATTCAGTCAAACGTTGATCCGGATACCTTTTACATTCCGAGATCATAATCCGCTGCAGCGAGTGTCTTGCTTAGTGTTCAAGGAAATAAATTAGTACACTCTTTAGAAGACGGACACTTTAATTACCTGTATCAATAGGAAGATGGATGGTCAAGTCGTCTGAGAATGTTACCACCACTTTTGACTGTCGCATGCCTAAGGCAATAGCATAACCTGTCCTGTGATTTCGGGAGATAATCCATGTACTCCTGGAGAAAATCCACTGATCAGTATTGGCAATAGACACCATAATTCGCGGTATGAATATTAAAGTAGAGCCTCAAACCATTTGAGAACTTTACAAATTCCTATAAAGCCAAACGCTTTACAGAAGACCTTACCCACCGAAAAACTGACCCGCTCTATCGATATTATTAATTCGTATTCTGAAAAATAAATTTGTATTCAATTCGGTGTCGAGCACCCTATCTTCATGAATCAATTACACGATCGAGAGTCAATCAGTTTGAGAGCACTACGACCACCTATGAGATTCAATGGGCTATGTCAATAACTTCAAACATCCTGAGATTCCGCAAGACAAACCAGGTATTCCGGAAGTAAATCCGCTGAACAGTATTGGCTATAGTGTTGTCAATGTACAGAATCAAGCCGTTGTAGAAGGTTACGTATTGGTAGAGAGTCAAACTTTGCACCGCGGGCCTTATTTTCCGCGAACCTAAACCGCTGTATCGAGAATATAACTATGTGTTCAGAGAAACAAATTAGTGTATATTTAAGTGACGGGCACCCTAATATCATGTATGAATAAGAAGATCGAGGGTGAAATAGATCGATAATGCTATCACCTTCTGTGAGAGAGAAACGGCTAACTCAGTAGCTTCACCAATCCTGTGATTCCGTGAGTAAAACCAGGTATTCTCGGGGTACGTCCGCTGAAGAGTTTTGGCAATACACATCTTAATTCTCGGTTTAAATGTTACAGTAATGCGTCAAACCGTTTGAGAACGATTCTAATTGGTATAAAGTCAAGCAAATTACCGATGGCCTTACACTGGGAGAAGCAAACCCGCCGTTTCCGGAGAATAACTTCGTGTTCGTAGAATGATATTAATTATCATATCTGTGTCGGGCGCCATAATTTCATATCAAGATCTGTGGTGAAACCCTTCGAGATCATTACCGCCTTATTTAGGAGTGGAACATATAAGTCAATAGCTCCATCTATCCTGTGATTCCGGGTGTTAAACCAGGAAATCCAGGAGTGTATCCGCTGTTCAGTTTGGGTAGGCAGTCAACCCGTTGTAGAACATTGACAGATGGTATAAAGTCAATGATTTTTCCGGATTCCTCCAAGAGCCTAACCCGCTGTAGCAAGTGTCTTGCTGCGTGCTGACGGAAAGAAATTAGTAGATAGTATTGCAGAAGCATACCTTATTTTCATATATGAATTAGAAGATCGAGTGTCAAGTCGTTTAAGACTGTTCCCACCTTCTTTGGGACTGGATCGACTAACTCAATAGCTTCACTCATCCTATGATTCCGATAGTCGTATATGGTATTCCCGGAGTAATTCCGCTAAACAGTACTGTGGATAGACACCTTTATTCACGGTTTGAATATTAAGGTACGGAGACTATCCCTTGTAGAACGTTACCTATTGGTATAATATCAAAAGGTGTACCGAAGACCTTACCCTCCAAGAACCTAACCTGTTGCATCAAGAGTGTAACTTCATGATCAGAGATACAAATTAGTATATACCTTAGTGGCGGGCACCTTAGTTTCATGTATGAATTAGAATATCAGGTGTCAATACGTTTGAGATCGTTTCCACCTTCTTTGAGATTCGAACGGCCGAGTCAATAGCTTCACCTGTACATGTGATTCCAAGACTCAAGCCACGTATTCTAGGAGTGAATCCGCTGAACAATGTTGGAAATAGATATCTTGTTTCCTGGATTGAGTATTAGAGTGGAGAGTCGATCCGATGGAGAACATAACTGCTTAGTATACAGACATACTTTTTACCGAATACCTTACCTTCCTAGAATCTAACTCGCAGTAGCGAATATCGTGCTTAGTGCTCACGGAAAGAAATCAGTAGACATTACAGCGGAAGCACAACTTACTGTCATGCGTCAGAAGCAAAATCGAGAGTCGAATAGTTGGAGTACAGCCCCACCTTCTTTGAAAGCCGAACAGCTGAGACAATAGCTTCACCTACCCGGTTATTCCGATAGTCACACCACGTATTCCAGGAGTCAAAACGCTGCACACTATTGGCAATGGAAACCTTAATTCACGGTACGATTATTACAGTAAGGCGTCCAACTGTTTGAGAGCGCTAACCAATTGGTATAAAGTCAAATGTTTTCCGAAGACCTTACCATCGGAAAAATTAGACCGCTTTATCACGCTACACTAGATCTTCTAATGCATACATGAAATTAAGGTGCCCGTCACTAAAATGTATACTAATTTGTATCTCTGATCTCGTATTTACACTGTCGAGACTGCGGATTAGGTTCTCGGTAGGTAAGACCATCGGTAAAATCATTTGACTTTATACCAATTGGAAACGTTCTCAAACGGTTTGACGTTCTATTTTGGTATTCAAACCGTGAATGAAGGGGTCTATTACCAATACTGTCCAGGAGTACCTTGTTTGACTCTCGGAATCGGATGATGGGTGAAGCTATCGACTTAGTTGTGAGACCTGCAAATGAGGTGACAACGTACGTTTTACATTCGATCTAGTTATTCATTCATAAAAAAGATGCTGTCCGTCTGCTAAAATGTCTCCTAATTTGCGTCTCTGAACATGAAGTTGTGCTCTTGGTACAGCGGGATACGTTCTCGGAAGGTAACTTATCCTGTAAAAAGAATGATTTTATAACAATTGGTAATGTTTTCCAACGATTTGACTCCCTACTTTAATGCTCATGCCGACAGTTCAGGTGTCAATAGCCAATGCTGTACAGCGGATGTACTCCTAGTATTCCTGGTTTGATATACTCCGGCGATACGAGGTATTGCTATCGGACGTGCAAGCTAGGAGAAGCTATTGTTATACATGTGCGATGCTCTAAGACGTTGGTGACGTTCTGGAACGGTTAACCTTGCGATCCTCTCATTCATACATGAAATTAATGGTCCCGACACTAATATGAATACTAATTTAATTCTCTGTTCACGAAGCTGCATACACCCTGCTGCCAGTTATGCTCTACGATGGTAAGGTAATCTGTAAAAAGAATGATTTTATACCTACCTGTAATGTTCACCGGCGGTTTGTCTCCTTACTATAATATTCATGTGGTGAATGAATGTTTCTATCGCCAATAATGCTTTGCGGATTTGCTCCTGGAATACCATGCTTGACGATTGGAATCACAACTGCAGGTGAAGCAGATGACTATGCGGTTCAACTCTAAAAAGAGGTGGTAACGATCTCGAATGGTTTGACACACGATCTTCTAATTCGTACATGAATATAAGGTGCCCGTTCGTTCTCGAAAGGTTTGCCTCTCGATCATTCTGATCATACATGAAAATATGATGTTCTTCTACTATAATGTCTACTGATTTTTTTCCATGAACATTAAGTAAGACACTGGCTAGAGCGGGTTAGGTTCTCTTAAGGTATCTTATTCGGTAAGAAGAGTGACATTATGCAAATAGGTAATATTCTCCGACGGCCTGACGCTTTACCGTAATATTCAAACATGAAATTAAGGTGCCCGACACTAAAGTAGATATTAAATGGCTTCTCTGAACACGAAGATATACTCACTATACGGCGGGTTAGCTTCTCGAGGTTTAACGTGTTCAGTCAAACGTTTATCTCTCTAGCAATAGGTAACGTTCTACACCGCTGTGACTCTGTACTTTAAGATTCATACCGTGAACTGAGGTGTCGATTGCTAATAATGTCCAGCACATTTACTCCTGGAATACCAGGTTTAAATCTCGGAATCATAGGATGTGTGAAGCTATTTAGTTAGCCGTCCGACCACTAAAGAATGGGGAGACGTTCTCCATAAATTTGGCTCTCGATCTTCTGTTTTATACACGAAATTAAGATGACCGTCACTAAAGTGCATACAAATTTGTTTCACTAAGAACGATCTTGTTCTCTCGCTACAGCGGATGTTTTTTCTCGGAACGGAAGATTCTCTCTGTAAGCTTCGACTGCATAGCAAGTGCTATCGTTCTCGAAGGGTTTCACTCTCGACATCAATACTCGTACCGTGAATTAAGATGTTCATTGGTAACTCTGCATAATGGATTGATTCCCTGAAAGGGTGGCATGACCAACGGATATCAAGATACTTGAAACCATTGACATATCGCTCGTTTCTTAAACAAGATGGTACCGTTCTCGAACGCATTGAATATGGATTTTCGTATTCGTACATTCAATTATTTTGACCGTCTGCTAAAATATCTAGTAATTTGATTTCTTCAACACTAAGATAGACAATCGCTAGTTAGGTGTTGGTTCTAGGAAGATAAGTTGTTCGATAGAACGTTTGAATTTGTACCAGTCGGAATCATTCTCGAAAGGATTGACTCTCTACTTTAATATTCAAACCGTGAATCAAGGTGTTTATTACCAATACTGATCAGGGGATTTACTCCCGGAATACCTGGTTTGACTACCGGAATAACAGAATCGATGAAGGTACTGACTTATATGTAAGACTTTCAAAAAAGGTGATAACGTTCCCGAACGCATTGCCTCGCGATCTCCTTATCCATCCATGAGATTCAGGTGCCAGTCATTAAAATGATCGCAAATTTTCTTCTATGAACACGTAGTTATACCCGCGATACATCTGGTCTTGTTCTCGGAAGGTAAGGCCATGGGGAAATATTTGGAACAATAAAAACGTGTTATGTTCAGCAAAAGTTTGACGCTCTACTTTAATATTAATACCGTGAGTGAACGTGTCCATTGGTAATACTGCACTGCGGATTGACTTCCATGATACTGCGCCTGACCTTCCGAACCGCATGAGAGTTATAAATACTGGCTAAGCCGCTCGACTCTCAAAGAAGTTGATATCGTGCTCGAAAGGATTGACATTCGATCATCTATTTCATTCATGAAATTAAGGTACCGTCACTGAAATGTATACTTATTTCGTTCTCTGAATACGAAGTCATACTCACGATACAGCGGGTCATCTTCTGGGAAGGTAAGACATTTTGTTAAAGGCATTTTGGCATTGCAGCAATAGGTAACGATCGGCAATGGTTTGGCAGTGCACTTCAATATTTATAACGTGAAATAGTGTACCTATTGCCCAATCTGAACTGCATATTTACTCTCGGAGTACCTAATTTGACTCTCGGAATCATACGATAGTGTGAAGCTTCTGGCACTGCCATTGGATTCAAAACGAAGGTGGTAACGTTCTCGCTCGGTTTGACATCGATATTCGGATTCATTCATGAAATTGTGGTGCTCGCCACTAATGTGCATACTGGTGTGTACCTCTGAATACGGTTTTATACCCTCGATACAGCGGGTTAATTTTTGGGCGGGTATGGTCTTCGGTAAATAGTTTGACTTTATAGCAATTGGTATCTTTCTCAAGCGGCGTGACGCTCTATTTTAATATTCACTACGCGAATTAAGGTATATATTGACAATCATCTAGAGCGGATTTACTCCTGTATTACCTGGTTTGACTCCCGGAATCACAGGATAGGTGGAGCTATTGGTTTATCCGTTCGATCCTCAACGAAGGTGGTCAAGTTCCAGATCCGTTTGACACTCGACCTTCCAATTCATATATGAAGTTTAGGAGCATGTCACTAAAATTTTTACTGCTTCGCTTCTCTGGATACAAAGTTACACTCCCGATACAGCGGGTTATTTTCTCGGAAGGTACGACCATCGGTAAAAGGTTTGACTCTATACCGATTCGTAACGTCCTTCAACGGTTTGACTAAGTACTTTGAAATTCATATCCGGAATTACGGTGCCTACTGCCAATACTTTTCTGCGGATATACTCCTGGAACAGCCGGTTTAACTCTCAGTATCAAAGGAGAGGTGACGCAATTGACTTAGCTGTGAGACTGTCAAGAAGGGTGGTAAGTTCTCCAACCGTTTGACTCTCGATATTCTTATTCATACATGAAATTAAGGTGCCCGGCACAATAAGAAATAATAATTTGTTCATGTGAACACTAACATATACTATCGATACAGCGGGTTAGGTTGTCGCAGGTTGAAGTCTTAGATAAAACGTTTGTCTTTATACCAACTGGGATCGTTTTCAAAGGGTTTTGTGCTCTACATTAGTATTCAAGCCGAGAATTAAGGAGTCCACTGAAAATTGTGTACAGCGCATTGACTTCAGGCATTTCTGGTCTGTGCCACAGGATCACAGGATAGGTGCAGTTATTGGCTTAGCAGTTCAGCGCTCAAAGAAGTTGGGATCGTTGTAGAACGGTTTGACTCTCGATCATTCCATTAATAATTGAAAATAAGGTGGCCTTCTGTTAAAATGCCTACTAATGTGTGTCCGTTAGCACTAAGCAAGGCACTCGATGCTAAGGGTTATGTTCTCCGAAGGTAAGGTACTCGGTAAAAAAGACGAATGTATAAAAAATTGGTAACATTCTACGACGGTTTGACTCTCTACTAGAATATTCACGCCGTAAATGATGTTGTCAATTGCGAAAATTTTTAGTGGCATTAATCCCGGAATACCTAGTTTATCTCACGGAAAGACAGGATTGGTGTAGCTATTGACTTATCCGTTCGAATCTCAACAATGGTGGTAGCGTTCTCGCACTGCTTGGTCCCCTATCTTCTAACTCATAGCTGAAGTTAAGGTGCCCGACACATCAATGGATACTAATTTCTTTCTCCGAACCTGAAGTTATACACTCTATGATGCAGGAGTTTTTCGCGGATGGTACGGTTATCGGTAAAACGTTTGATATTATAGCATTTGGTAACGTTCACAGACGGGGAAACGCTCAATTTTAATATTCAAACTGTAAATTAACGAGTCCATTGCCAACACAGCTCCTTGCATCAACTGCCGGAAAACGTAGTTGACTCTCGGTATCTCAGGATAGGTGGACATAGCCGTTTGCCTCTCACAGATGGAGGTAACGACCTCGGACGGTTTGACCCTCGATTTTCTAAGTCATACAGGGTGATAATGTGCCCGTCACTCAAATGAATACTAACTTGTTTCTCTGAAGACGAAGATATATTCCCGATGACACGGATAATATTCACGGACGGTAACGCCTTCGGTAATAGGTGTGACCTTGTAGCAATTAGTTATGTTCTCACAAAGTGTGACGGTCTATTTTCATATTCATTCCCTGTATTTAGGTACCTATTGCCAATATTCTTCAGCGCATTTACACCCGGAATATCTTGTTTGACTCTCGGAATCATAGGATAGGTGAAGCAATTGTCGTATTCGTTCGACTCTCAGCGAACCTGATATAGTTTTGGAACAGTTTGATCCGCTATCTTCTAATTGATTTACGAAATTACGGTGCGCGACACTAAAATATCTACTAATTTGTTCCTCTGAACACAGAGTTATATACCTGGTGCAGCGGGTTATCTGCACAGAAGGAAAAGTATTCGGAAAGAGAAGGACGTTATTCCAATTGGTAACGAATGTCCGAGGGATTGACTCTCTACTTTACAGTACATAACTCGGAATGAAGTGTCCGTTGCCAATAGGTTTTAGAGGCCATACTTCCGGAATGTCTGTCTTGACTCTCGGATTCACAGGATAAATGTGGCTATTGACTTAGCTGTGCGATTCTCCCAGAAGGTGGTTAAATTCTGGGACGGTTTGACACACGATCATACAATTTATACTTGAAACGAAGCTACTCGTCACTAATATGCATACTAATTTGCTGTTCCGAATACAAAATTATGCTCTCGATACAGCGGGTTAGCTTCTCGGATACTTAAGAATTCGGTAAGAAGAATGACTTTATACTAATTGGTAACTATCTCCGACAGTTTGACGGCCAACTTTACACTTGAAGCCCTGAACTAATGTGTCTATTGCCAATATTGTACAGCGCATTTACTCCCGTACTATGATTCTGAAGGTCAAGCCACGTACTGCGGAAGTAAATCCGCTTTACAGTATGGGATTTTTACAACATACTTCCAGTTATAAATAAAGTGCAGAGCTAAACCGATGTAGAATATAACGAATTAGCATAGACACAAACTGTTTACCGAATACCTTACCTTCGGAGAACCTACGATTCTATATCGTGAGTATAACTTTGTGTCCAGAAAAACAAATTAATACACAATTTAGTGACGGGGCCCTTATTTTCATGTTATAAATAGAAAATCGACGCTTATGCAGTTGGAGTAGGATTCCACCTTTTTTGACAGTCGCGCAGCTACGTCAATAGCTTCATATATCCTGTGTTTCCGCGAGTCATACCATGTATTCCTGGAGTAAATCCGCTGAACAATACTCGCGACAGCCAGCATAATTCACGGTGCAAAAATTAAAGTAT
>NW_027471707.1:0-21423 GCF_051020765.1 Lasioglossum baleicum | reverse complement strand
CCGCTATGTCAATAGCTTCACCACGCCAGTGATTCCGAGATTCAAGCTAGGTCTTCCGGCAGTAAGTCTGCAGAACGGTATTTGCAATAGACACCCCAATCTACGGTATAAAGATTAAAGTACAGTTTCAAGCCGTCGTAGATCCTTACCTGATGGTATAGTGTCAAACCTTTTACCGAAGGCATTATCTTCCAAGAACGTATCCCGCTGTGTCGAGAGTATAACTTCGTGGTCAGAGAAGCAAAATAGTCTAAATTTTGGTGACGAGTATCTTAATTTCAAATATGACTTAGTCGATCGAGTGCCAAACCTCTCGAGAACGATACTACCTTCTGTGAGAGTCGAACAGCCGAGGCAATAGCTTCACCTATCCTGTTATTCCGAAAGTCAAACCAGGTATTCCGGGAGCACATCCGCTGGACATTGTTGGCAATAGACAGCTTATTTCACGGTACGAATATGAAGGTAGAGTGTCAGACGGTTATGGAGCTTCATATTTTAGTTTAGAGTCAAACTTTTTACCGAAGGCCATACCTTCCGAGAAGCCTAACCCGCTGAAGCAAGTGTCTTGCTCAGTGTTCAAGGTAGCAAATTAGTATCATTTACTCCCGGAATACATGGTTTGCCTCATCAAATATTGGAATACGACAAGCTATGGACTCAGCCGTACGTCTCTCAAAGAAGGTGGTAACGTTCTCGAACGGTTTGATCCTCGATCTTTCTATTCATACATGAAAATAATGTGTCCGCCTGCTAAAATGTCTACTAATATGTTCGTGTGATATCTATGCTACACAACCGCTATTCTCGGACGATATGGTATTGGGTAAAAAGAATGACTTTATAAAAATTGGTAATGTTTTCCGACGGTTTGAGTCTCATCCTTAATATTCACGTCGTGAATTAAGTTGTCTATTGCCAATACTGTTCAGCGAATTTAACCCTGGAATACTTGCTTTAACACTCGGTAGGGCAGGAGAGGTGAAGCTATTGACATAGCTGGGCGACACTTATAGAAGGTGGTAACGTTCTCCAACGGATGAACTCTCGATCTGCTATTGCGTACATCATGATAAGTTTTCCATCTCTTAAAGTATTTAATAATTTGTTTCCGTGAGCACTAAGCAAGACACTCGCTACAGCAAGTTGAGTTCTTGGAAGGAGATGTATTCGGCCAAAGGAATGACTATATACCATTTACTATTGCTTTCCGACGGTTTGACTCTCTACTTTAATACTTCAAGGGTGTATTGAGGTGTATAGTGCGAATTTTCTGCTTCGTATGTGCTTCTAAAGTACTAGATTTGACTCCCGTACAGGATATGTGAAGCTATTGACGTTCCTATGCCGCTCGCAAAGAAGGTAGTTACGTTCTCGTTCGGCTTGACCCCGCTTTTGTTGTTCATACATTAATCTAAGGTGTCCATGTGCTAAAATATCTACCAATATGTTTGCGTGAACATTAAGCAAGACACTACCTAGAGTGGCATAGGTTCACGGAAGGCCTGGTTTCGGTAAAAAGTATGACTCCATACCAATTATTAATGTTCTCTGACGGTATGACACTCTAGTTTAATATTTACAACGTGAATCAGCGGGTCTATTGCCAATACTGTTCAGCGCACTGATTCCCAGGATAAATAGCTTGACTCTTCGAATCACAGGATAGGTAAAGCTATTGAATTAGCTGTGCGACACTCAAAAAAGGTTATAACGCTTTCGCACGGAATGACTCGCGATATTCTTGTTGATAGATGAAATTAAGTTGCGTGCCACTAAAATGAATAGCAATTTGCTTCTCGAAACACAAAGTTATACACTCGATTCGGCGAATTATGTTCTCTGAACGTAAGGCGCACGGTGGAAATTTTGACTCTATATCAATAGGTAACAATCTGCAACCGTTTGACATTCTACTTTGATCTTCGAGCAGCGAGTTAATGTGTCAATTTCCAATACTGTTCAGCGAATTTATTCTAGGAATACCTGGTATGCCTATCGGAAACACTGGGCATCTGAAGTTACTAACTTAGCAGTTCCCATCTCATAGACGGTCGTGACGGTCTTGAACGGTCTCACCATTGATCCTCACATTCATACGGGAATTTATGTTGGCGTTACTAAATTGTATACTAATGTGATTCACTAAACACCAAAATATACTCTCGATACGGCGGGTTAGCATCTCGGTCGGTAAGGCATTCGGTAAAACGATTGACTTCATGGGAATTGTTACGTTCTCACGCGGTTGTGACGTTGTATTTTAATATTCAATCCGCTAATTAAGGTATTTTTTATCAATACTGCACAGCGCATTTACTCGTGGAATATCTGGCTTGGCTTGCAGAGTCACTGGTTGTACGGAGCTATTGAGTTAGTCGGTCGAATCTCAAAGATGGTAGTAACATTCGCGAACTGTTTGACCCTCGATTTCGTTATTCTTACATGAAAGCTACTTGTCCGCCTGATAAAATATATACTAATTTCTACCACTGGACAACATGTGATACCCTCGGTACTGGGCGTTAGGCTGTCGGAGGGAATGGCCATCCGTAAAACGCTTGACGTTATACTAATTGGTTACAATATCATACGGATTGATGCTCTACATTAATATTCAAACCGCGATAAAAGGTTTCCATGAAAAATTGTGTACAGCGCATTAACTCCAGGAATACCTGGTCTGTCCCTCGGAATCACACGCAAATTCCAGCTGTTGTCTTAGCTGTTGGGCTCTCAAAGGAACTGGTATCGTACTCTAAAGGATCGACTCTCCACTTTACTATTCGTTCATAAAGAACAGTCATCCGTCTGCCAAAACGTCTACTAATTTGATTCCTTGAGCACTAAGCATGATAATCGCTACTGCGTGTTAGGTTCTAGGAAGGTATGGTATCCGGTAAATAGTCTGCCTTTGCACCAATTTGTTATGTTCTCCAACGGCTTGACTCTCTACTTTAAATTTAAACCGCGAATTATGGTGTATATTTCCAGTACTGTAGGGTGCATTTAATTCCGAAATACCTGGTTCGGCTCTCGGACTCATAGGATAGACCAAGCTATGGACTTAGACGTTCGACTTCGAAATAAGTCGGCATCTTTCTCCACCGGATTGACACTAGGTTATCTAATTCGTGCATGAAATTAAGGTGCCCGTCTCTAAAGTGAACACTAATGTGTTTCTCTGAGGACGAAGCAGTTTTCCAGATACAGCGGGTTAGATTCTCGGAAGATAAGGTCTTCGGTAGAATGTATGTCTTCATACCAATGTGTAACGTCCTACAACGGTTTGACACTGTACCTTAATACTCATACAGTAATTGAAGGTATGTTTTGCCAATACAGTTCAGCACATTTAATCCCGGAATACCTGGATTGAATTTCGAAATCACAAGATAGGTGATGCTATTAGCGTAGCTGTTTTACACTCAAGGAAGGTGGTACCGTGCTCGAACGGTTTGACATGCGGTCTTCTAAGCAATACACGAAATAATGGCGCCCATTGCAATATTGTATTCTAATGTGTTTTTCTGAAAACGAAGCCTATACACAAGGTGCAGCGGGTATGCTTCTCGGCAGGTCAGTCCTTCGGTCATGAGGATGTTTTCATACCAATATGTCTCGTTCTACAACAGTTCGACACTGTACTTTTATATGCATACAGTGAATTGAGGTGTCTTTTATCGATACTGTCCAGTGGATTTTACCCAGAAATACCTGGTTTTGCTTTTGGTATCACAGGATATGAGAATCTATTAACTTAGCCATTCGTCTCTGACAGAAGGTGGCAACATCATCGAGCGGTTTGCCCACCGATCTTCTAATTCATACATGAAATTACGGTGCTCGCCTCTAAAATTGTATACTACTTCGTACCTCTAAACACGGTGTTATAGTCTGGATGCAGCTGGTCAGTTCTTCGGAGCGTAGGGAATTCTGTAAGAAGTTTATTCTTACACGAATACGTAATGTTGTACATCCGCATGACGGCCTGCTTTATCACTATTCCTACCAGGACCGGTCAAATGACCGTTTTTTAATTTTCAATTGGAATTTCATACATTCAACGTAACTGAATCGCCTTTAAACTTTACGATCTTTCCTCATATATATGTATGATACATTTTTCAATATGCACGTATTTTTTTATTGTTTATTTTCTGAGAAATATTTGTAGCCTGTCTAACGTACCATGACCGGTCATTTGACCGGTAGTATAATTTTTGCATCTTTGCAATCGTTTCTCTCTAATACTCAATGCCTAAAGTATAAAGTCGTTAGAAACGAAAGGTAATGTAGTTGTATCACGATTATATCCGAGAAATGCCTTCCAGAAAATGGTTTACGGCACTTCCAAGTGTTTACTGTTCTCGCTCGGCTATCGGGATAGCGTTGTTTATTTGCTTCATTGACATCCGATACGCTCCAGATCCTCGAATGATCTGACGCCATCTTCTCTACTATGGCGTAAAATAAATAAACGTATAACTGAAGGTAATGTATAGACGTCTTCTCACGAATTCAAATCAGTATACTCTTGCTACTCGAACAGAGTGAATCGAAATGTGAATGTCTCAAAGAGCATACTTGGCAGTCTTTTGTTATTATTTTGTTATATTTTATATCGTAACGTGATATAAGTGCAATTTTCAGAGTAGTGACCAAGACTAATAATACGTCACAGTAAGTTTCACATTTTAACTTTTATTCATATTTTCATCTACTTTGATATACATTTTCATATTTTAGTTTTTATTTCCTCCGTTAAATATTTACCCCAAAATATAAAGACGTTTGCGGAGTGCGAATGCATTATTAGCGAGAATAAATGATATCGATGCAGAATGTTCTGAAGATGATCAGGGAATTCTGGATATGGAAAATGACACTACGGAAAATTATGATCCATTTGAAACCGACTCGAACACCGATGAGAACGAAGAGAATATTTCGAACGTACGTATACGACGAAAGAGAAGAAGATTTTCAGTTAGTTCAGTTAGTTAAATTGCGATGGTCGGAACTGTTTGGCAGGAAGCAAAAATAGGGACTAATCTTGGAAGAGCACCTGGTCATATTTTTAGGGAAACATCAGGCCCGACTGGGTACAGTAAATATAATACTATGAAAGGCGATGTTAGGACGGCATTTTCTGTGATAATTTATAAGAATATAATCGAACATATGAGAAAGTGCACAGAGGCTGAGGCATTTAGATTGTTGAGATATAAATGGGAACAGTCTACTGCATAATTATATGCATTTTTTGCAAGTATGTATCCACGCGGCGCATTTGAGGCTAAGGATATCACTTTTATGGAATAGAAAGTGGGGCCCCCTTTTTTTCTCAAGTACTATGAGTAGACATGACTTTACGGAGATTATGAGATTTATTCGATTTGATGACAGAAATGAACGAAACGAACGGTTTCAAACCGATAAATTCGCTATGATTTCCGAAGTATGGTACAAGTTTATTGACAACAGTCAAAATTGCTATAAACCAGGTCGATATATTCCGATTGACGAACAATTGTTTCCAACGAATGCAAGGTGTAGATTCACTCAATACATCCCCAATGCACCGGACAAATTTGGACTAAAATTTAGGTTAATATACGATGTACGTTGTAAATATATAATAAACGGCTTTCCATATTTGGGAAAAGATGAAGGTAGAGGACCATCAGTTCTTCCTGGAGAGTTTGACACTGTTAAATTAGCAGAACTGTATGCAGGATGTGGAAAAAATATAACCACAGACTACGTCTTTACAAGCCAACCTTTAGCAACAAAACTTACAGCAAAAAAAACTACGATTGTTGCGACAATTGGAGCAAATAGAAAAGAGCCACCAAGACTGGCATAACTGAAAAACGACGACTTGGCACTTTTCTTAATCAAACTCTGTCGCTGAAATAATTGTATGTTGACAATTTACAAAGCCAAACCAAGAAAGAAAGATCAAATTTCCAGTTCAACGCACAGCTCCGTACAAGATGAAGAAAATGACAACCGAACACCGGAGACGATTCAATTATATATTAGCACCAAATTTGGCGTAGATGTGCCCGATCAAATGGCCAGAAATTATTCGGTAAAATCTAAATCTCGGATATGGCCTTAACAAGTATTTTTTAATATCTTGGATTTAGCCGGGATAAATGCATTGTTGTTATATAATGGAACTTCGGGAGGAGAAATTGCAAGACAGGAATTTCTATTCCAATTCGCAGAAGAATTTGCCATCGAATACCAACAAGAGCTCGGCAATGAAAATCAACTATAACAAATCGCATGTTCAAATAGAGGTTCCCGTGAACGGAAAACATGTCAGATAACGTATTGTAACCATAATAAGACGTACAACATCTGTATAAAATGTAAAAAGTTCGTATGCGGAAAATGTATAATTGAGAATCCCATTTGGAAGAATACAACGAAGAAGAATAAAATGTAGATAATGTACCCTTTGATAAAAGAAAATATATTTTTATACTGGTAAACTGGCTATTGGTCTGCATTCAATGTTCAAAAATGTAAGTTGTGAAAGACCGCTCATTTGACCGGCCGCGGTAAGAATAGGTATACGTGAAATGTCGCTTGGAATAGTGTTAATACTGAAACCGTGAACTGAGGTGTCAATTGCCTATACTGTAGAGCGCATTTACTCTTGGAGAATCTGGTTTGACTCTTGTAATCACAGGACAGGTGATGCTACTGACTTAGCGGATCGTCCTTCAATGTAGGTGATTAACGTTCTCGAAAGTATTGACACTCGATCTTTTACTTCACACATGAACCTATGTTGACCGTCACTCAAATGTGTACCTAATTGTTTCTCTGATCACGAGGATACACTCTCAGAAACAGCTAGAGAGTTTCTCGTAACGATAATGCCTTCGGTGAAGTGTTTGTCTCTTTAAAAATTGGTAACGCTCTCCAATGGTTTGACGCTCGATCATGTTAAACATACATGAAATTAAGGTGCTCCTCACTAAAATGTATAGTTATTTGTATCGCTGAAAACAAGGTTATCCTCTCGATACGGCGGGTTTGGTTCTCGGATTGTAAGGTAAAGAGTATGACGTTATAGCAATTGGTAACGTTCTCATGCGGGTCAACCCTCTACTTCAATATTCATACCGTGAATTAATGTTTCTATTGATTATAGTGTTAAGCAGATTTACTCCTAGAATACCAAGTTTGACTCTCGAAATCGCAGGATGGGTGAAGCTATTGGCTGAGCCGTCCGACACTCAAGGAACATGGAAAGGTTCTCGAGCCGGTTGACATTCGAGCATCTTATTTATTCGTGAATTTAAGGCGCCCGTCACCAAAATGTATACTCATTTGTATCCGTTAAGACGAAGTTCTACTCTCGATACGGCGGGTTTGCGTCTCCGAAATTAGGGCTATCTGCAAAATCATTGACTGTATGCCAATAGGTAACGTTCTACACCGGTTTGACAGTCTGGTTTAATATTCAATCCGTGAATTAAGGCGTCCATTGCTAACATGATTCGGCGTATTTACTCCAGGAGTACGTGGTTTGACTCTCGCAAGCACAGGGTGGGTGAAGCTACTGACTTAGCAGTGCGACGCTCATGGAAGGTGGTAACGTTCTCGAAAGCATTGAATGTCGATGTTGATATATATACAAGAATGTTGTGTCCGTCAGCAAAAATGTGCACTAACTTGTTTCCATGAACAATATGTGAGGCATACGCTACAGTGTGATTGGTTCTCGAATGATAAGGTACTGGGTAAAAAGAATGACTTTATACGAATTGGTAATGTTCGCCGTCTGTGTGACTCTCTACTTTAACATTCATACCGTGAATTACGGTGTCTCTTGCCAATGCTGTACAGCGGATTTGCTCCCGGAATACCAGGCTTCACTCTCGGAATCACAACATAGGTCAAACTATTGACATGACTGTGCGATTCTCATAGAAGGTGGTAACGATCTGGATCGGTTTGACTCTCGAACTTCTGATCCGTACATGAAATTAATGTGACCATCAGTAAAATGTATACTAATGTATTTCAAACCGTCGAGTAAGGCCAATACATTTGAGCGGATTTACTCCAGGAATACCTGGTTTGACTCTCGGAGTCACAGGACACGTGAAGCTATTGGATTAGCCGTTCGTCTCAAACAGATGGTGGTAACCTTCTCGGAATGTTTGACCTTCAATCTTCTAACTCATGCAAGAATTTACGGTGCCCGTTATTAATATGTATTGTAATTTGCTGCACTAAGCACGATGTTATACTCTCGGTGTAATGGGTCAGGTCCTCGGAATGTAAGCCCTGCAGTTAATAGTATTATATTAATTGGTAAAGTTCTCAAACGGTTTGACTCTCTACTTTAACATTCATGCCATGAATTAATATTTCTATTGTCAATGCTGATCAGCGCTTTTACTCCTGGAGTACCAGGCATTACTCTCGGAATCACATTTAAAGGTGAAGCTGTTGACTCAGCCGATCGAATCCAAAAGATTGTGTTTAATATATCGAACGTTTTGACACTCGATCTTCCAAGTCATATTTGAAAATAATGTGTACTGCTGATTCAATGTCTACTGACTTGTTTCCGTGAGCACTAGGCATGACACTCGCTACAGCTGGTTAGATTCCAGAAAGGTAATGTCTTCGATAGAAGGAATGACTCTACACCAATTGTCAATGTTTTCCGACGCATTGAGCTTCTACTTTAATATTCATACCGTGAATTAAGGTGTTTATCATCAAAACTGATCAGCGTACTAACACCCGGAATAACAGCCTTCACTCTCGGAATAACGGGAAGGGCGAAGCTGCTGACTCAGACGTTCGACTCTCAAAGAAGGTGGACACGCCATCGATCCGTTTGACAGCCGATCTCCTAATTCGTAAATGAAATTACGGCTCCCGCCTCTAAAGTGTATACTAACGTCTTTCTCTGAATACGAAGTTATACCCACGATACTGCGGCTAATGTTCTCGGAAGGTAAGTTATGCAATGACGTGTATGAAGTTATACCAATTGGTAACGTTCCCAAACGGTTTGTCTCTGTACTTTAAAATCCATACCGTGAACTATGGTGTCCATTGCCAACAATGTACAGCAGATTGACTCCCGGAATACCTGGTTTGACATTCTCTTAGGTGTTCGACTCTCAAGGAAGGTGGGATCGGTCTCGAAGTTTTTTACTCTCGATTATTCTGTTCATACATGAAAATAATATGTGCTTCTGCTATAATGCCCACTAATTTCATTCCGTGAGCACTAAGCATGACACTCTCTACAGCGGGTTACGTTCCTGGAAGGTAGGGTATCCGGTAAAAAGATTGACTTTATACCATTTGGTAATGTTCTCCAACGGTTTGACTCTTTAATTTAATATTCATACCGTGAATTAAGGACACTAATGTCAATACTGCTCAGCGGACTTAATCGTGAGATACCAGATTTGACTCTCGGAATCGCAAGAAATGTGAAGCTATTGACTCAGCCGTTCGACTCACAAACATGGTGGTAACGTTTTCGGACGGTTGGACCCTAGATTTTCCTATTCCTACGTAATAATATGGTGTACGTCTGCTAAAGTGTCCACTACTTCGTTTCTGAGATCGTGAAGCAAAACAACCGCTACGGCGGCTTCATTTCATGTAATGTATAGGTTAATAAGATTGACTTTATAGCAACTGGTAATATACTCTCAGCGGTTCTCGGAATCACAGGATAGGTACAGCCATTGACTTAGCCGTTCGGCTCTCAAAGACGGTGGTAACGTTCTCGATCAGTATGGCCATAGATTTTATAATTCAATCATGAAATTATGGAGCACGTAACTAAAATCTTTACCAATTTTCATCTCTGGACACAGAGTAATACTCTCGATACAGCGGGTTAGTTTCTCGGAAGGGACGACCGTCGGAAAAATGTTTGACTCTATTCTGCAGTATCGAGTGTATGACTTCGTGGTTAGAGAAATACATTGCTGTCCATTTTAGTGATAGGTTCCATGACTTCACGTATGAATTAGAATATCCTGAGGCAATGCGTTCGAGAACATTGCCACCTTTTTTGATAGTTGAACGGCTAATACAGTAGCTTCACCTATCCTGTGATTACGAGAATCAAACTTTGTACTCCGGAAGAAAATTCGCTGAGAATTATTTGCAATAGAGACCTTAACGCACGGCAAGAATATTAAAGCAGAGCGTCAATCCGTTTGTGAACGCTGCCAATTTGTATAAAGTCAGTAGGTTTGCTGCAGAGAATTGGCAATTGACACCATGATTCACGGTTTGAGTATTAAATCAGAGCGTCAAACCGTTTGAGAATGCCACCAATTGGTATTAACGGATACCTTACCCTCTGAGAATATAACCTGCCGTATCGTGGTATAACTTCGTGTTCGGAGAAACAAATTAGTAAACATTTAATGACGAGCTCGTTAACTTCATCTATGGATTAGAAGACCGAGGGTCAAACCGTTCGGCAACGTTACCTAACGTTATAAACTCAAAACTTTTACCCGATACCATGCTTTACTAGAACCAAACCCACTGTAGCGCGTGTCATGCTTAGTGTGCACGGAAACAAATCAGTAGACATTTCAGCATGCGGACACGTTATTTGCCTGTATGAATAGCAAAATGGAGTGTTCAACCGTCCCAGAACGTTACTACACACTTTGAGATTCGGCTATGCATATAGCTTCACCTATCGTGCGATTTCGAAAGTTGAACCAGGCATTTCAGGAGTCAATACACTGACACTATAGGCAGTCGACACCTTTGTTCACCGTGTGAATATGAAAGTAGTTCTTCAATCCGTTTGAGAGTGTTACCAATTGGTATGAAGTCAAACGTTTTACTGAAAACCTTACACTCCAAATGCCTAACGCGCCGTATCGAGAGTATAACATGCCGATCAGAGGAAGAAATCAGTATCAATTCTAGTGACGGTCGTCATAATTTCATGTATGAATTAGATGATCGAGGGTGAAACAGATCGATAATGTCACCACCTTCTGTGAGAGAGAAACGGCTAACTCATCAGCTTCACCAATCCTGTGATTCCGTGAGTAAAACCTAGTATTCTGGGGGTACGGCAGCTGAGTTTTGGCAATAGGCACCTTAATTCTCGGTTTGAATGTTACAGTGAAGCGTTACACCGTTTGAGAACGTTAGTAATTGGATTAATGTCAAGCAATTTAACAATGGCCTTACACTCAGAAAAGCGAACTCGCCGTTTCCAGAGTATATCTTCATGTTCAGAGAATGGTTTAGTCATCATGTCTGTGACGCGCGCCATCATTTCATGTATGAATTAGAAGATCGATGGTGAAATCCTTCGAGATCTTTAACGCCTTGTTTAGGAGTGGAACATATAAGTCAATAGCTCCATCTGTCCTGTGATTCCGGGTGTCAACCCAGGAAATCCTGGAGTGAATCCGCTGTTCAGTTTAAGTAGGCGGTCAAGCCGTTGTAGAACATAGACAGATGGTATAAAGTCAATGATTTTACCGGATTCCTTACCACCACGAACATAACCCGCTGCAGCAAGTGTCTTGCTGCGTGCTGACGGAAACAAATTAGTAGACAGTATTGCAGAAGCACACCTTATTTTCATATATGAATTAGAAGATGGAGTGTCAAATCGTGCATGACTGTTCCCACCTACTTTGGGACTGGATCGAGTAATTCAATAGCTTCACCAATCCTGTGATTCCGATAGTCGTATATGGTATTCCCGGAGTAATTCCGCTAAACAGTACTGTCGATAGATACCTTCATTCACGGTTTGAATATTAAGGTACGGAGTATATCCCTTGTAGAACGTTACCTATTGGTATAATATCAAAAGGTGTACCTAAGTCCTTACACTCCAAGAACATAATCAGATATATCGAGATTATATCATCGTGTTCAGAGGAGCAATATTAGTACACATTTTAGTGCTGGGCACCTTAATTTCATGTATGTATTAGTAGATAGAGTACCCAGCTGTTGGAGAACGTTACCTCTTTCTTTGAGATTCGACCGGATAAGTCAATAGCTTCAGCTATCCTGCTATTCCGAAGTCAAACCAGGTATTCCCTGAGTAAATCCATTGAACGGTATTGGCAATAGACACCTTAGTTCACGGTTTGAATATTAAAATAAAAAGTCAAACCATTTGAGAACGTTACCAATTGCTATAAAGTCAAACGTTTTACCGAATGCCTTACCCTGCGAGTTCCTAACCCGCGGTATCGAGAGTATAACTTCGTAATCTGCGATACAAATTCGTATACGTTTTAGTGACGGGCACCTTAATATCGTGTAGGAATTCGAAGATCGACCGTCTATCTGTTCCAGATCGTTACCACCTTCTTTGAAAGTCGAAAGGCTGAGACAATAGCTTGACATAATTTTGTGATTCCCAGAGTCAAACCTTGCATTCTAGGAGTGAATTCGCTGAACGGTATTCACAATAGACACCTTAAATCACGGTATGAATATTAAATTAGATCGTTAAGCCGCTTGAGAACGTTACCAATGGGCATAACGATATACTATTTACCTAATACCTTACCTTCAGAGCACATAATCCGCTGCATCTAGGGTATATCTTTGTGTTCAGCGATACAAATTAGTAGACATTTTAGTGACGGGTACCTTAACACTTCGGTATAGAGTTTGACTCAATAGCATTAGGTAACTTTCTGCAACGGTATAGCGGTATGCTTTATTATTCGTAGCGTGAATTAAGGTGTCTTTTGCCAATACTGTTTAGCGTAATTACTCCCGGAATACATGGTTTGACACTCGGAGTTACATGATAGGTGTAGCTATTGTCATAGACGTTCAATCCGCAAAGAAGGAGGTAACGTTCTCGAACGCATTGACAATCGATCTTCTAGTTCCTACACGAAATTATGCCGTCCGCCTGCTAAAATGCCTACTAATTTGTTGCTCTGATCACGAAGTAATACCCTGAATATAGCGAGTTAGCTTCTCAGGTGGAATGGCCTACGGTATAAAGTTAGTCTGTATACGAAAGGGTATAGTTCTACAACGGCTTCACGCTCTGCTTTATTATTCGAACAGTGAATAACCGTACGGGAGATCGGTAGAACAAGAACGCTTGCATGTCTTTCTCAATTTTATATTTACATACAAATACTGCAATTTACTGTTATGGTAATTACAATTTATTTCGAAATTGCCAATTGTCAGTTGAAAAAATTGTTTTTCTGTATACTAGTGTCTTTGAAAATAGTTCAGTGCACGTTCATGACAGTATTTTGTTTAACTAATTGTTATTGAGTATGGTTGTCGGGTTACATACCTAAGCTGACGGAACAAACCTACTGGAGTGGACCTACAGTTGATTTCGGTGCATCGTAGCGACACTACTGTAGGATCTTAGTTAATTTCTCTAACCATTATTTTATACCGATTGTATTCTTTCGCAGTTTCCTGCCTATTTATAAATAGTGTTATTTACTGTTACGATATTTCCGATTTCTTTTTTCGAATTTTCAATGATAATTATAAAATATTGTATTCCTTGGAAAAAGAATCTTTGGAATTAGTTGAGTTTACATATATGACAATATCCTGTTTGTATGATACGTCTACAGTCAATCGTATAAATTAAAAATAAGTTTAAATGAATAATGTCATAAACGGACAGACAACAAATTCCAAAGACACTTTTACTATGGAATAAAATTTTGAAAACTAAAAATTAATAAATTTGAAAAATCGAAGATACCATGGCAGTAAATTACAGCATGTAGAAGTAAATAGAAAATTGTGAACGAATTCTTACTTTACAATATTCAGGATAAAGGAATTTACAATGTGCGTAGGGTATTGTCGCTCCGCTCTACCGAACGCAGCTGCAAGACCACGCCAGTCATGCCGCTCAGGAAGGGCTGGTACGTATACAGGCAATCGCATGAAATAACAATCAGTTTATCAAAATGTTGTCTTATGCGTACACTCAACTAATTCCAAACACACTTTTCCTAAGAAATAGAAATTTTGTTAATTAAAAACTGAAAATTTTGACAGAAATCGAAAATATCATAAGAGTAAACTACAGCTTGCACAAATAAGTAGGACAATAGGGAAAATGTATACGGTACAAAACCAAGGCTAAAGGGAATATCAAAGGACATGCAGTAGTGTCGCTCCGAAGTAGCGTACGTAACTACAAGTACACTGATATCGCGACAATCCAGTGCTCTGCTCTGCGTACGGTCAAGTACCGTATCCCGACAATCCAATATAACGTATCCAACCACTATCCTACTCCAGCCGTGTCGCTGCGGGAGCGAAGGTACGTATAGAATCGTTCACACAATGTAACATCAAATTGTACAGGGTATGGTCATAAACGTACACTCAAGTAATTCCGAAGGCGCTCTTAAAAAAAGGAATACAATTTTTATAATTAGTAAATAAGAATTGAGACAAAATCGAAGAAATCACAGCAAATATTACAGTACGTAGAAATAAATCGCAAGGATAGGAGGAACTGCATATGGTACATGTTCAACGTTAAAGAAATTAACGTAGACCATCGAATACCGTTGCTGCGACGTAGCATACGCAACTGCAAGTTCACCACAGCACTGTCGCTCCGGAATCGTAGGTATGAATACAGACAATCATATAAAAAAACTAAAAGCTTAACAAAATATTGACATAAACTTATACTGACCTAATTCCAAGAACAATTTTTCTAAGAAATACAATTTTTTTTAAATTAAAATTAAAATTTCGACAGAAAATCGTTAATATCAAGACAGTTAATGACAGTATGTGTTAATAAATGGATGGCTGGGTTAAAATGCATACGGCGCAAAGTCATGGTTAAGAGATTAACGAGGACCTCCCAATATAGTCGCTCTGAACTGTTGAACGCAACTACAAGACCACGCCAACCGTGTCGCTCTAGAAGCGTACTTACGTATACAGACAATCATATCATATAAGAATATTATTAACAGGAAAATGTCGAAAATATACACTCAAATAATTTCAGAGGCACTTTTACTACGAAATACAATTTCCCTACAAAAAAGAGAATTTCGAAGATGTACGAGCATATCACAGCAGTAAATTACAGTATCTATAAATAAATTGAAAACTGGGACAGAATGCATATGTTACGAAATCAAGGTTAATGAATTAACAGAAACCAATCAGTAATGCCGCTTCGAGCTGCCGTGAACAACTGCAAGACATCGACAGTCGTCTTGCTGCAGCTGGGTTGGTACGAATACAGACAATAGTATAAAATAACAAGCTTAACAAAATACTGTAATAAACGTAAGCTCAACCAATACAAAAGGAACTTTTACAAAGAAATACAATTTTTCAAAATAAAAAGTGAGAGTTTTGAAATGTATCGAAAATATCATAATATTAAATTACAGTCTGTATAAATAGACTGAAAACTGGGAAAAAATGCATACGGTTCAATATCAACGCTATTGGAATTTCTGACGACCATTAAGTAGTGTCGTTCCCGTCTACGGAACGCAACTACACGACAAATCCAGTCGTGTCGTGCCGGCAGCGAAGGTAGATAAGGATACAATCAAATAAAATAACAAGGAATATAACAAAATATTGTCACAAACGTATGCTCAACTAATTTCAAAGGCACTTTTCATATACGATACATTTTCTGAAATTAAAAATTTGCAATTTTCAAAAAATCTAAAATATCATATCAGTACATTACAGTTCGTGTTCAGATAAATAAATTAGTCTCCATTTCAGTGACGGGCACCGTAACTTCATGTGTGCATTAGAAGGTCGAAAGTCAAACCTTTCGAGAACGTTACCACCGCCTGTGGGAGTCGAACCGCTACGTCAATAGCTTCACCTATCCTGTGACTTCGATAGTAAATCCAGGCATTCTGGGAGTAGATCCGCCTATACAACCTATTGTGTGGTATAAATGTTTAAGTATAGATTCAAACCGTTGTAAGACGCTCGGTATTGGTACAGAGTCGAATTCTTCACAAGAGGCCTTACCTTCATGAAGGTGTCCCGCTGTATCGAGATAATAACTTCTTGTTCGAAGAAGTATATTAGTATGCATTTTAGTGACGGAGTCCTAAATTTCATGTATGAATTATAATGGACGGTGTTCAAATCACTCGAAAGCGTGATCACCCTTTTCGAGAGTCGTACTCCTGAATCACAAGCTACACCTATCCTGTGAATCCGAAAGTCAAACCGGGTATTCTGGGAGCAAATCCGCTGAACAGTTTTGTCACTGGATACATTAATGCACTGTGTGAATATTAAGGTAGAAAGTCAAACCATCGAAGAACATTATTAATTTGTATAAAGGAAATCTTTATACCAAATATCTTACCATCCGTGAACCAAACCCGCTTCATCGAGAATATAACTTTGTCTACTAGGAAGCAAATTAGCTTACATTTTGGAGACGATACGCTTAATTTCGTGCGTTAATTAGAAGATCGAGGGTAAAGCAGTTCGAGAACGATACCTACATTCCATGAGCATCGAACTGACAAGTTAATAGCTTCACTTATCCAGGGATTCCGATAGTCAAACCATGCACTCCGGGGGTAAGTGCCCTGTACGGTATTGGCAATAGACACCTTAATTCACGGTATGAATATTAAAGCTGACTGTCGTACCGCTGTAGAACGCTGCCTATTGCTGTGGAGTGAAACCATAGGTAAAACGTTTGACATTACGCAAATTGGTAACGTTATCAAACGGTTTGTCGCTATACCTTAATATTCAAACAGTGATCTAAGGACTCGATTGACAATACTGTTCATTCGATGTACGCTCCGAAACCTAGTTTTACACTCTGAATCACATGATAGGTGCAGCTGTTGACTTAGCCGTTCGACTCTCACGGAAGGTGGTAACGTTGACGAACGGTTGGACCCTCGATCTTCTTTTTCAAACATGCAACTAAGGTGTCCGTCACTGAAGTGCAGACTTATTTCCTTCTCTGACCACGAAGATGTACTCTCGAACCGACGGGTTTGTATTTCGGAGGGTTAGGGCTTCGGTAAAGCCTTTAACTTTAATGCAATTGGTAACGTTCTCGAAGGGTTTAACAGTCTATTTTAATGGAGTATGACGTTTCAACGGTACGACGCTCTACTTCACTATTCGAGACTCACAGTCCCCTAATTTACATGAATTTAAGGTGCCCCTTATTCAAATTGTGTTGTAATTTGTTCTACTGTACATGGTGTTATTCTCTCGATGCAGCGGGTTATGTTCTCGGGCGGTAAGGCTTTTTATAACAAGGTTGCCCGTATACCAATTGGAAATGATCACCGACGGTTTGACTCTATACCTTAATATTCTTGTAGCTTGATTAAGCACTTTCATTGCCCATAATATTCATGTGATTTGCTCCCGTTATACGTGGTTTGACTCTCGGTACCACAGGATAGGTGAAGCTATTGACGTAGTTGCCACTCTCAAAGTAGGTGGTTACGTACTCGAACGGTGTAACATTCGATCTTCTTATTCATACATGAAATTATGGAGCCTTTCACTGGAATGCTATCTAATTTGCTCCTCTGAACAAGAAGTTTTACTCTTTATACAGCTGGTTAGGTACGCGGAAGGTAAGGCCTTCGGTAAAAAGTTTGAGCCTATACAAGTAGGTTGCGTTCTGCAACGGCTTGTCTCTGTACGTTAAAATTTATATGGTGAATTAGGTGTCCATTGCGAATACTGTGCGGCGTATTTACATCCGGAACACTTGGCTTCACTATTGGGATCACACTATAGGTGAAACTATTGACACAGACGTTCGATTCTCAAAAAAGGTCGTAACATTGTAGAACGGTTTGACTCTGGATCTTCTTATTCGTACACGTAATAATGGTGTGCGCATATGATGCCCATCATTAAAATGTCTACTAATTTGCTTCTCTGAACACGATGTTATACTCTCGATTGTGCGGGTGAGGTTCGCTGGATGCAAGGCTTTCGGTAAGACGTTTGACGTTATAACAACTGGTAACGGTCTCAAATGGTTTGACGGTCTACTGCATTATTCAAACGGTGAAATGGGCTGTCGATTTCCAATACTGCTCAGTGGATTTTCTCCCGAAATACCTGACTTTTCTCTCCGAAGCACAGGATAGGTGAAGCTATTGACTTAGCAGTTCGACCCTCAAAGACGGTAGTCACGATCTCGAATTGCTTGACACTCGACCTTCTTATTCATACATGAAATTAATGTGTCCGTCACTAAAATGTACACAAACATGCTTCTCTGAACTCGTAGATATGCTATCGATACAGCGGGTTAGGTACGCGAGAAGTAAATGCCCACGGTGTAAGGTTTCATTGTATAATTTTATATATACTGTAATTTAGTATTATGATATTTCCGATATATTACATAATTCAAACTTTTTATTTAAAAAAATTTTATTTCATTGTAAAAGATCCATTTGAATTAGTTGTGATTACATTTATTACAGTATTTTGTTAAGCTTGTTGTCATTTTATAATATTGTCTGTATACGTACCAACCCAGCCAGAATCGACCAACCAGACGACTGTCGAGGTTTTATAGTAGTATACGGCAAGTCGAAGCGTCACAACTGTATGGCTTCAGTTAATTGCTTAACCATGGTTTTGTACCATATACATTCTGTCGCAGTTTTCTATTTATTTGTTAATACTGTAATTTACTGTTATTATATTTTCGATCTTTTTAGAAATTTTCAATTGATATATAAAAAAAATTGTATTCCTTAGTATAAGTGCCTTTAAAATTAGTTGAGCGTGCGTTTATGACATTATCTTGTTAAAAATATTGCTATTTTATATGATTGTCTGTATACGTACCTACGCTTCCGATACTACACCGCTGGAGTTACTTTGTACTTCCGTTCAACAGATCGGAACGACACTACTGGATGGTCCTCTCTAATTTCATAACCAGGTCTTTGTGCCGTATCCATTTTATGCATTTTATTAACACATACTGCAAATTACTTTTACGATATTTTCGATTTGTTTCATAACTTCCAGACTTTAAGTTCGAAGACTGTATTTTTTAGGACAAGTGCCTATGGAATTAGTTGAGGTTACATTTATTACAATATTCTCTTATGGTCTTTGACATTTTATATAATTATCCCTATACGTACTTATGGCGCCGGAGCGACACGACTGGTGCTGACCAGTAAGTGCGTTTGGAAGACAGGAGCTACATTACTGTATGGCCTTGGTTGATTCTACTAAACATGATATTGTACTGCATGCATTTATCAGTAGTATAGTACTATTTATCTGTACATACTGTAATTTACTGGTATGATATTGTCGACTTTATTTAAAAGTTCTATCCTATAATTTCAGGAATTGTATTACTTTAGGGGAAGCGCCTATGGAATTAGTTGAATATACGTTTATGACATTATTTTGTTAAAATTAATTTGATATTATATGACTGTATGTATGGGTACCTACGCTTCCGTAGCGACACGCCTGGAGTGGTCGTGCAGTGCTTATGGCAGATCCGCGAGTCATACTGGCAGGTCCTCGTAAATTTGTGTAAACTTAATTATGTACCGTTGTCATTTTTCCCCAGTTTTTCATGCATTTATACATACTGCAATTACCGGTTTTGATAATTCCCATTTTTTTTAAAACATCCAACTTTTTGTTTACACTATTGTATTTTTTAGGTCAAGTGTCATCGAGTTAGTAAAGTGAACGTTTATAATAGTATTTGGTTAAATTCATTGTTATTTCATAGAATTGTCTTTATGCGTATCAACGCTTCCGGAGCATCGCGGCTGGATTGGGGCATGTAGTAGCGTCCGTTAGATAGGGCTGACAGTGTTGGACGGTCATTGTTAATTTCTTTGACCTTGTATTGTACCGTATGCATATTTTCTCCTGTTTTCTAAGTATCTGTACCAACTGTAAATAGCTATTATGATATATTAGTTTTTTTCCGAAATTTACCGTTTTTAGCTTTGAAGGTTGTATTTTCTAGTAAAAATGTCATCTGAATTAGTTGAGCTTATGTGTATGACATTATTTTGTTAATGTTGTGTTTATATTATAACGATGTCTGCATGCGTACCTACGCTTCTGCAGAAACACGACAGGAACGGCCTCGTAACAGCGTATGGTAGCTGGGAGCGACTCTATTGTATGATATTCGTTAATTTCCTTGTCCTTGATGTGGTACCGTATGCATTCTTTGACAATTTTCCATTTACTTATATACACTGTAATTTACTCTTTTCATAATTTCGATTTCTGTCAGAATTTTGTATTTTTAGGACACAAAATTGTATTTCTTAGTAAAAGTGCCCCTGAATTAGTTGAATTTACTATTATGGCAATATCATATTATGCTTGTCGTTATTTTATATGCTTGTCTGTATCCGTACGTACGCTGACGGAGCTACACGACAGGCGGGGTCTTGTAGAAGCCTACGTTAAATGGAGCGATAATACTGGATGGTCTTTGTTTACTTCTTTAACCATGATTTTGAAGCGTATGCCATTTTTCCATTTTTTTTTTTTTTTTTTTTTTTTTATTCATTGTGTAATTTATTGTTATGAAATTATTGATTTTTTTCATAATCTTCAACTTTTATTTTAAGAAACTGTATTGCTTTGTGGTCTTGTGTTATCTCTTGTAGTTGCGTTCGGTGCAACGAAGCCACACTGTTGTATGGTCTTTACAATATTTTTAACCTTAATATTGTTCCGTATGCAGTTTAACCCAGCCTCCCATTTATTAACACATACTGTAATTTACTGCCTTGAAGTTGCTGTGATTTCTTCGATTTTGTCTCAATTTTTATTTACTAATTTCAATAATTGTATTCTTTTCTTAAAGAGCGCCTTCGGAATTACTTGAGTGTACGTTTATGACCATAACTTGAATAATTTGTTGTTACATTGTGTGAATGTCTCCATACGTACCGACTATCCCGGAGCGACACGACTGGAGTGGGATAGTAGTTGGTTACGTTATATCGGATTGTCGGGATACCGTACTTGATCGTATGCATAGCAGCGCACAGGATCGTCACGATCGGAGTGTAGTTGATGTTACGTACGGTACTTCGCAGCGACACTACTGCATGGCGTTTGTTAATTTCATTAACTTTGGTTTTGTACCGTATGAATTTTCCGCAATGTTCTATTTATTTATGCAAGCTGTAGTTTACTCTTATGATATTTTCGATTTCTGTCAAAATTTTCAATTTTAAATTAACAAATTTTTTATTTCTTATGAAAAGTGTGTTTGGAATTAGTTCAGTGTAAGCATACGACAATATTTTGATAAACTGATTGCTATTTTATATGATTGTGTTTGACTTGTATTCTGTTTATGTCTGCATACTGTAATTTACTGTTATGATATCT
>NW_027471706.1:0-21434 GCF_051020765.1 Lasioglossum baleicum | reverse complement strand
ACAGGCGCACACGCGCCGGTTGCAGGCACGCTCGCGACGCCGTTACGGATGCAGGTTTTCATAGACAGAGACACGTATGGGTGTCTTGTGGGACGGAGATGGTGGGGCCGATTGAGTTTTTAGGTTAGGTTTCGACTTGGTTACACGCAGCTTTCGATAGAGAGATGTTGAACGTCTATGGAGACTTGTGGGATGGAAGTGGGCCGAATGGGTTGTATACTTGGTTGCAGTGACATAAGTCAAAGGGTTTAATTTTGTAGTAGCTAATTAGAAGGCTGGGATGGTTTATTAATCGAATTGAAAATGAAAGGACTGTCTATGTTTAATACTAGGTTTACGGACGTTTTGTGGATAGATATGTTTATAGAGATCCGTTAGGTTTTGTGAGTAAAGGACACCACGTGTTTTCTTAAAAAATTAGACCATGAGTTTAATTTAGAAACAATTATGATATTAATAAACTTTATGTAAGTTGGTTATATCTGCTAATGTTGTGTAATTGGAGCAACATAAACTCTCAAATTAATGGGCCCCGTAAATCTAGTGTTAATATACACAATTCCAGATTGCAAACGGATCTAAACGCAAGTGCACGTTAATAGTGGCGAATCCCATGGTGATATGCTGTACTAATCACCATCGAATGAAAATGTTGGATTAAAATAAGTTGACTAGGAACGATACTCCAATCAAAGCCCTATATTTTAATATATTTCAAAAATTTCTCCAACCTATTATATACACACCTGGCAACTGCAGGCGCACCATGAATCTCCACCATTTAATACTTCTATCTCCCCACAACCACCTATTTCCCGCGAAACAAATAACTCGGTCCTCCCACCAGTGGCCCCGAGTTACCTCGAACTTAGACACCGCGTACCGTTAACACTCGTCGTTAATAGTGGCGACATCAACGGTGATATGCTGAACTAATCACGACTGACTAAAAATTTTGAATTAAAATAAGTTGACTAGGAACGATACTCCAATCAAAACTCTATATTTTAATATATTTCAAAAATTTTTCCAGCCTATTATATACACACCTGGCAACTACAGTCGCACCATGAATCTCCACCATTTTAACACTTCTATCCCCCTACAACCACCTATCTCCCGCGAAACAAATAACTCGGTCCTCCCACCAGTGGGCCCCGAGTTACCCCGAACTTAGACACCGCGCACCGTTACAACTCGTCGCGTGTTACCCAGACGACACCACTCGCACGAATCCGCGGAACGTAAGTGAAAACACGCGAATATATACCGATCTATCCATCTATCGCTTTTTCGTCGGTCCACTTCCTCCTTCTTCCTTCATTCCAACATGAAACCGCGTGGCGAGAAAATTTTTTCGGCAGTCGAGAGCGGTCCTCCCACGTGACCAGGTAATCAGCCTTCCGCTGTTCTACGCGTCGTACCGGTTCTCTAATTGGAAAACAAGGGAACGGTGGTTTCTATCCGTGTTGTGGAGCCTCTCTGCGGCCGATCTACTCCTCCCTGCGCTTCGTGGCCGCGTTCGGGGCCTGGTTACGGACAAAGGTAGGCGTTGCGTGTGCTCACAGACGCTCTACTCCACCCTATATTTGACGTACAACCCTAAACACGTTCTACAGTGTAGACAAAGGCCGGTACCGAGGCTCGAATTCTTGGCGGAGGCCAAGCCGGGTCTACGTGTCTATATGCAGCTCGCGGGGAACAATTGGCGGATCGGGTTCGAGGGTGACGGCGTGCACGAGGGAAGGAACATCGCTGGCTGGCCAATTGGCCCGTGATAGGTTCTTTACTGCGGTCGACCAACGCCTTTGTTCGCACGGTAAAAGTGGTCGAGAGGCTCGCCTCTGACAGCGGTGCCGATGGTTACGCCAATGGGTTTAGGAATTTGGCGTGGTTGTCGGGTTGCGAGAGGTCTTCGGGTTTGGTACGACCTAGGCTTCTTTTTCGGGTATTTTCGCTATGATCCTTGAGCTTTTCTATCTTCTTGGGAGGTATTTCGCTATGATCCTTGAGCTTCTCTATCTTTTTTTTGAGGTATTCGCTATGGCTCCTTGTGCTTCTCTATCTGTTCTTTGACGTATTTCGCTATGGTTCCTTGTTTGCTTTTCTACCTTTTCTATAAGCTATTACGCTATGGTTCCTGTGCTTTTCTATCTTTTCTTTGAGGTATTTCGTTACGATTCTTGTGCTTTTCTATCTTTTCTTTCAGGTATTTCACTATGGTTCCTTGTGCTTTTCTATTTTTCTTTGAGGTATTTCGTTACGATTCTTGTGCTTTTCTATCTTTTCTTTATGGTATTTCGCTATGGTTCTTATGGTCTCTATTTTTTCTTTGAGGTATTTCGATATGGTTCTTGTGCTTCTCTATCTTTTCTTTGAGGTATTTCGTTACGATTCTTGTGCTTTTCTACCTTTTCTCTGAGGTATGTCGCTATGGTCTTTGTGCTTTTCTATCTTTTCTTTGAGGTATATTTCGCTAAGGTTCTTGTGCTCTTCTATCTTTTCTTTGAGGTATTTCGATATGGTTCTTGTGCTTCTCCATCTTTTCTTTCAGGTATTTCACTATGGTTCCTTGTGCTTTTCTATCTTCTCTTTGAGATATTTCGCTATGGTTCTTGTGCTTCTCTATTTTTTCTTTGAGGTATTTCGTTATGGTTCTTGTGCTTTTCTACCTTTTCTTTAAGTTATTTCGCTATGGTTCCTTGTGCTTCTCTATCTTTTCTTTGAGGTATTTCACTATGGTTTCTTGTGCTTTTCTATCTTTTCTTTGAGGTATTTCGCTATTCTTCCTTGTGCTTTACTCTCTTTTCTTTGAGGTATTTCGCTATGGTTCTTGTGCGTTTCTATCTTTTCTTTGAGGTATTATTCGCTACGGTTCTTGTGCTTCTCTATCTTTTTTTGAGGCATAAATAGTGAGTACGAAAGTTAGATGATTCCAGTCGTAGGCAACAATACGATGAAGGGTGTGCATTCGTATAACTTTAAAATCTAAAATTTGACATTACGGAGAGGATCCTTCTTCCCCAACGTTGTTGAAATGTCCTCCCTCTCTGGTCTGGCCTGGTATTCGTCCTGGGCCTGCTAGTGGACTCAGCAGTAAAGCTACCTAGAAGACCCTGGCGTGGAAATTTATATAGGAAAGAAACGTTTACCGAGGACTTGCGAGAAATCCTCGAACCACCTTTAATTTGGAAGCCATCTGGCTGTGAGAGTGAGAACGACGATCGTCACAACGTTATATATAATGAAAAGACGATGTCAAGATCGACAATGTAAATAACGAAAAATGTGAAATTAAATTCGTCTGTCGAAATGAAAATTAGATTGCCGCAGTTCTGCGTGGGACAACGTTGACCTGTCATATGACAAACTTCGGGAGTATTTTAATGTGACAGGGATAAAGAAAATATTCTATCGTAATTTTATTTTTGCTTCAAATTTTGCACGTGTCGAATACGCGATCAGATTCTTCTTCGTACCAATTATTCGCGTCGTTTGACACTTTCGACGCCGAATCCCGACGCTATCGCTCGCGCGATTGTCCAAAGTTACGCCAATGAACTGGCGATGACGAACGAGGCAGGCGTTTAACGCAGCGACGAATTTATTCGCGAGAAAACGCATTTTCGCAGGCGCCGATAAATCTTTCGGCGTGATACCGCAGAGAGGCGAACTTATGGCAATGACAGACCCGGCGACTGTGTCGTTCACGTGGGCCCACCGGACGACGGATACCCGTCGTGCACCGCGTTGTCGATTCGTGTCCGCGCAAAGGCGTAGCAACTTCATCCGATCGTAACTGTAATCTCCTCTCGTAGTTTCAAAACGCTTCGATTCCTCTTCGACGTCCCGCGATTCGTTAAACATTAAACGTTTTAAACGAAACGATAAAAATTCGTTTCTTTTCACCTTAATTCCGTAATTTTTCCTTCTTTGTATATTCCTCTCGTCGTAATGGAGGGTATCGATTCGATACGGCGAATGGAGGTCGAATGACATTCGGAAACGAGGTCAGCCTGGATATAATCCGTGCTAAAACGGGGAAAAAAGAAAAAAAAGAGGCGGAAAACAATGGCAGGTTATCGGCGAAAATTCTTTAAAAAGAAATATAGGACTGCGGTTCGAAAGCCTTTGAAACGGACGCAAAGCAGAATAAACAGAAAAGAAAGAAGCTGCAGCCGGAGCGGCAAAGTACCGGTGAGGTGGGGGTAGGTTACGGGGGAGTGGTGGGGAGGCGCTGCAACGGCGGCCTTGAGCTAATAATTGATTCCAGACGCACAATAGCGGACGCGTTTGACTTTTCTGCCGCGGAAATCCATTCGTTCCTCTACTTGACTTACATATCACGAACGATTATTCTTAACCCGGTTTAATTATCACTCGGCTGTTTCGATATCCACGTTAATTATTTTCTTTTTACCCCGAGATTTCATCCGAGTACGAGGACTCGACATTGAACTCGTTTAAGCAGTGGCTAACTTTATAAATATAAATTTCGCAAATTCAACTCGTACCTGGCGTAACATCGCGTTGTATCGATATCGAATCAATTACCATCGAGTCGTGATTCATCGGTCAAACGTTTCGCATAGAAACCACGGAAATGACGTCGAAAGGAGTGGGGAGGTTTGATTATCTCAACAAACGCAACGGGATTAGGCCAACGAACGTGTACGTTACAAGCCGGCTCGTTTAATCATGTCACTGCTGATTAAACCGATCATCGATAACCGCGATTTAGTATAACACGATCAACGAGGAAGGATAATTTAACGAAAATTCTCCCTAAAATCCATTTCAATTTCTACCTTCTCAAACTACCCTTGCAATTGTCATAAATCTCGGATAACATTACTAAAAGAAACATCGAACCAGAAAAATAAACCCTACTCGAAGTAAAATTCGAAATCTGAAAAAAGGAAAAAGAATAAACAGGAGGTGGTAGAAGCACAGTCAATCCTATCGCGAGGAATTCCTTTAATCTCGCAAATAACACTCGGAACAGCGGGTTTTCGAGGGAGAAAAATAAAGGAAAATTCCGGTTGCGAACCCCCGGTTATCTCGAGGCTCCTCCAATTAAGACGTGCAAGTGTCTGTAATTCTCGGTATTAGTACCAGCGGCCCTTAACAAACTTCAAAAACGACATAATCGCCGGGAAGTAGAATCGCGTGCGCGCGGGAGAGAATAGGAGAAGACTGGTAGGGAAGGGGAAGCACACACGGGCGTCGTTTACATTTCATTTCTTCTAATATCCGTCGGCGGCGCGACCGAGTTCTACAACGCTCGCTTCTGCCGGGCGCCTTTTCCTTTGTCTAGCGCAGAATTTTCTGAATGCAGCGGCAGCTGCGTTTATCGCCCGACGAAATTGAAGTTTACCGTGCAAAGGGAGTTGTATCACTTTTCGCACAATTTCCAGCGAACGCTTTGTGTAATTACACGGTAGCCTCTTCTTCCCGAGCCCCGCCGACGCGCCCTCTATGCTTCGACAACTTCGCTAATTAAACAGTGTTCCCGACTACTAGCGACATCATCAGCTTTGTCGTTGATTCCGTTGACAGAAATCTAGCTAACTTCTTGCTCCGTCCAATTTCATGCCTCCTTTCTCTTTCATACCGCATTTTATGCGAGCCTTCCTTCATACTGTCCCTTTCAGCCGCTCCGCGCGAAATTCGCCAGTGTTATGAACGAAATAGCTGCCATTTTTGCGAGAAACCCGAGAAACTCGAGAACCGTTTGCCGGGAGATGAGTCTCGGGTCGGCCAGACTGTTCTATACCACGGTTTGATAATTAACTACTAACTATACTACTAAGTATCTCTGATTAAATCTCGGTTAAATTAAATCTACCTTTTGATGTAATTTATTTTACCGTACTAATCGTTTATTACGGAACAGTCTTTCAACGAGGCAATATTCTTCTGTCTTTATGCTTCGATGATAACGTAGGTTCGTTTATGAATATTAAACTCAACGTGTCCCAGAAATCATGGTACAAATGAGGAGGGTACTATTTTACGAGAAAAAATAAATGGAACAAATAAATGGAAAACAAAGGATAAAATTTGTTTGTCGAAGATGAAACAGAGCAATCAGAACTTCCTAATGTCTATTTATGAATATCGAGATATTATAAATTCCAGATACGACACACTCAGACACCACATTCTAATAATCCGACACTGACAAGACAAACCCTCGACTTGCTAATAATTCTACCTCGGAAATTCAACGATCGTTAAGCAACCCTGAGCAGAATCTTTGACTGTGATTTTACGTGAAAAAAACAAATGGAAAATAAAGTATAAAATTTGTTTGTCGAAGATGAAACAGAGCAATCAGAACTTTCTAATATCTATCTATGCATATCGAGATATTATAAATTCCGGATACGACACACTCGGGCATCACATTCTAATAATCCGACACTGATAAGACAAACCCTCGACTTGCTAATAATTCAACGATCGTTAAACAACCCCGAGCAGAATCTTTGGCTGTGATTTTACGTGAAAAAGCAAATGGAACAAACAAATGGAAAATAAAGGATAAAATTTGTTTGTCGAAGATGAAACAGAGCAATCAGAACTTCCTATATCTATCTATGAATATCGAGATATTATAAATTCCGAATACGACACACTCAGGCACCACATTCTAATAATCCGACACTGATAAGACAAACCCTCGACTTGCTAATAATTCAACGATCGTTAAAGCAACCCCGAGCAGAATCTTTGGCTGTGATTTTACGTGAAAAAGCAAATGGAACAAACAAATGGAAAATAAAGGATAAAATTTGTTTGTCGAAGATGAAACAGAGCAATCAGAACTTCCTATATCGTATCTATGAATATCGAGATATTATAAATTCCGAATACGACACACTCAGGCACCACATTCTAATAATCCGACACTGATAAGACAAACCCTCGACTTGCTAATAATTCTATCTCGGAAATTCAACGACCGTTTAAACAACCCTGAGCAGAATCTTTGGCTTTGATTTTACGTGAAAAAACAAATGGAAAATAAAGGATAAAATTTGTTTGTCGAAGATGAAACAGAGCAATCAGAACTTCCTAATATCTATCTATGAATATCGAGATATTATAAATTCCGGATACGATACACTCGGGCATCACATTCTAATAATCCGACACTGACAAGACATACCCTCGACTTGCTAATAATTCTACCTCGGAAATTCAACGACCGTTGAACAACCTCGAGCAGAATCTTTGGCTGTGATTTTACGTGAAAAAACAAATGGAAAATAAAGGATAAAATTTGTTTATCGAAGATGAAACAGAGCAATCAGAACTTCCTAATATCTATCTATGAATATCGAGATATTATAAATTCCGGATACGACACACTCAGACACCACATTCTAATAATCCGACACTGACAAGACAAACCCTCGACTTGCTAATAATTCAACGATCGTTAAACAACCCCGAGCAGAATCTTTGGCCGAATGACTATCGGAGAAGTGCTTGGCTGGCAGAGCGCCCCCTAACGCAAGAACGAAGAATCAACCGGCAGCCAGGCGCCATCGACGAATTTATTATCCCTCCCCGGAAGCGCATTAGCGAGAACAGAAGAAGCAGCGACGAGGGTGGCGGAAGAGGGGGGCTGAATCGTCGGGTAATTATATTCGCCGGTTCCCGTTTCCTTCTCTCTCTCTCTCTTTGCAACGTTTCAGCGAAATTGTAACGCGATCCCGACCCCTCTCTTCCTGGACCCGCGCCGAGGGCATCCGATTTTAAATCAATTTCGCCACGTAATTGCACAGAAGCCGCGGATGGTTTGATTACGGAAGGAAAAGGCGATGGAAATTATCCCGATGGGTCCCAACCTTCGGCTTCCAACACGCACATACACACACACAAGTACACATACATGCGTGTAAAAGCGTGCACACACGTCGGGACGATTTCAATTTCATCCCCTTCCGACCAGGTCCCCACTTGCAACCTTCATTTGCGTCACGCTATGCCTGAACACAACGGCAACCCGTTGCTGCTTACCTTATCCTTTCATTAAATTGGAAAGCTCCAGGCCGACGCTCTTCTCTCCGGCTTTCCAATTTAGAGGGATATTAGATCGTGTCATCGCTCCCAGTGAAACTATCCGGAAACTTCTGTTTCGGCAAGGCTCTACACCTCTGCGAAATGGTAGTTTCGTTCTACCAACGGTGGACGACGCTTAACTCACTAGCGCCGCCGCGACACGTAACTCCGATTAACACTAGATTTACGGACGATTTTAAATACCTATCTTTATTGAGACCCGTTAGATTTACGGGTAAAGAAAACTACGTATTTTCTCAAAAAATAAGACCATGAGTTTAATTTAAATACGACTATGATATTAACAAACTTAATATAAGTTGATTAAATTTATTAATATTGTATATTAGAGATACTCACCCGTCAAATTGACGGGTCCCGTAAATCTAGTGTTAATATAAAATGCATTTTACAAATGAACAAATGACATTGTGCGTAAAATGGTAAATTTGTAGAGGTTTCATAGTAAATACGATACAGAAAGAGATCTTGGATAGGTCATTGAAAAATATAAGTTTCCGTGATATAATCGACGAGAAATAAAAAGTAGTAGGAAAACGGTGAGTTTAGTAGGAATGTTTACAGCCAGTGATTAATCGTGCGTTTCTAGTATCAGAGATGCGAGAAAGGAGTGGAGTACTTGGGCTTGGAGAATGTCGGTTTATATCGTGCTGGAAATGTGCGTGGAATAATTATCGGTTGGCACCGAGAGTGAGAGTTATCTCGCATTATCTGGTAGTACCGTTTCACTGTATCGTGTATCTAAAGATCGATTTAACACGCGTACTCGTGTCTCTATAAACTACCAGAAAATACCAACATTCAAAAATTCGAACGTACCCAAAGTGTCTATAATAATTCTTTTCATCGTTGAACCGACTATAACTCGTGCGAAATTAACGCATCGTTCAAGGCCACCGCGAAGCTTCCCCCACCACAGTTCGACGAATCGAATCAAGCATTCGTGATCAACGAGTCGCAATGAAATTTCGATTATCCGTGTGTCTTCGATTTATCGAATCGACAGGAATCACGACGACATCGCGAGGATGAAAAAGAAACGCGAGACTCGGCCGAAATTTAATTCGAAGCAACAAATTAAATTCGATACACACCGCCATCCGTTTGGTCCTTTTCTTCTTTCGATGCGGTAAAAATCCATCCGATAGGATTGAAATTGCGGTCGCGTCTTGGATTCCTGCACCTCCGTAACGCGATCTCCGCCGCGCCATCTTTGCATGCACACGCGTGCGCATGCGCGCGCGCGAGCGCGCTGGATGCTCCGCTGCCAAAGAAGGCGTGAAAGTGACACCTGCGCGCGTGCATTTCACGCCGGTGCGCGTTTCATCGCGACACACACTGCCCACGTGCGTGTCGGTGAACACGGCCGGACGAGAATCGATAATAAATTAGCATTATCGATACGAACGTGTAATACGTCGTGGACGAAAAACCAGTCCAGCCCTGTTACATTTAGACGTGAACGCGAAATTATGACCGGTCCGGTTGACTGCCGTGGAAATTCGCGGGAAAGCGGAGACACCGCGGCCGATTTTTCCAAACCGGACAACTTATTTCACGACTGTCGCGTAACTTCGCGATTTCCAATTAGAATAAACCGGCAATCCCCATGGCAGACGTCGTTTGTTGCGGAAACCGCGGTGACGTGTTATAGCTCGGCTGAAATCGTTTTACCGTTCAAGGCCACTTTCTATACCCTTACTTTCCCAACGTTTTCTAAATCGAAGAAAATTTCATTCAAATTTCCGTACCTCGAATATTATCTGTATCAAAATATATACACGGATAAACGAAAGAAGAAACAACGGGAGATTAAAAGAAAATATAACGAGACAATACTACTATAACGACGTAAAAAATATAAAACGTAATCTACTCTATGAAAGCTCCCTTTGCCGGTTCACAAAGGGAAGACAGAAGCCTGGTGGAGGATGAGAGCCGAGCATCCTCGAGCCGTAAATTAATACCTAACAAACTGTATCATCGACCCTCGGGTATCACCTAAAATAAAGTAAAACTCCGCGAGACTCTACTACCTTCTTACAAAAGCACCTCATCAATTATTCCTTTCAATTACACGCTTTCTCACCCGTGTCACGTACTCCTCGGACGAAATTCCGCAAGGAAGATGATTTATATCCCGTAGCACGCGGGCTTTCGTTACGTTCGCCGGTGTCGATTAAACCTCGGAAGAAACACAGCGCTCCCTAAGACCGTTTGCGCTTCATTGAATCATCGCTGGCTACCTCGATCACCTCTCCCCACTCGTATCCGGTTCCCATAATCGTCGCACCAATTAAACTCGCCCACCCCCCACTACCGGTCCCGACGAGCGGACCGATACCGCGCGCTATCGTCGATTTTCGATCGAATTCCAGGCTTTATTCAGCCGCGACAGGGAACAGACGTACCGCGGCGGGGAAACGGTTTCCTTAATTAGTCCCGGCACGGTCAGGTGCAAACCAGGAAGTGGTGGACGTGTACACAGCGGCGATCGCCGAGGAGATTCATAGTTGGGGAATACACGCGTGCACGGAGTCATGTAAACAGACGTGGACACGGGAGGAAGAGATCGGGCTCGCAGATATACGGCGTGTCTCGTGGATTCTCCGTTGCTCCTCGTTCCGCGCATGCGCGCACGCACGTGGTTCCGCGTCGTGTCCCTGCGGCAGTCAGACGTTGTATGTACACGGCAGGTATCGTATCCCCGCGGCGGAAATAATTCCTTTCCCGCTCGCCGTTACTTCGGCTTTCAATTTGCGTTACATAAGACTCCGAGCGGATTAATCGCCGGGGATCGTTACGCGGTTGAGACAATAATTTTCTGCCCTACCACGGGACCTGAATAAAACAGGGCGTTTCGACACCGGAGCGTTGTTTTATTAACCCTTTGCACTCCGCTGTGGGGACATTAAAGTTTACTAGCGATTAACCCTTAGCACTCCGAGGGTTTTTACACTCAAATGTGCGACAACTCTGTGACATTTTTGCATTGGAGCATCTGAAAAATGAACTTATGTTTTACTAAAAAGAAAGATCTGTTGTTATAAATTTATTTATTTAATTAATGTAGTTTGTGATTAAAAAAATACAATTTGATATTTATATTTTGTAATTTAACTTAGTGTGATATTTGTGGAAACAATCTCCCATATGCATCCGTGGCTTGTTTCCGTCTTTTTTTGTACTATTACGTCGCTATCGTCACTGCTATCGGTATCAGTAGATTCACTTTGTTGGGTATTATTTTCAACTAAATTGTCTAGAAAAAATTCAATATCAATTTCATTATCACTTTCGTTTTCACTGATCTCAAAACTTTCCCAATAATCTTCTTCTTCCATGTTTTCTCAAGGGTAAATCTATCTGATATAATATAAAATTCAAAATTCACTAAGAAATAATGCACAGCAACTTCGAACACAGAATCTGCTAGTCATTGAACGCAAACTATACTGGTTTTTCTAACTGCAATGAAAGCATATGGCGCAATAGCGGCGCCTACGGAGTGCTAAGGGTTAAGGAATAATAACTTATTCCAGCACAACTTTTTGAAGAATGTATTAGGTCGTCCCATAAGTTCGTTCGCGGTGATATTTACATTCCTCGTCACAGTTTATAAACTATATCGATGATTAACGTCTTTGTCAACGAGATAGGAAGAAGTCGTAGAACAAAAGGGCGACTAAATTTTTTCTGAATATATAAAGGTTTATTCGACGTATAATTTTAAGTTGTAAAAGTAAAAACCGGAACGAATTTATGGGACGACCTAATATGTTTCCCTGAAGTTTTCTCTGGAAATTGCAGAAGAAATCAAGTAAAGATATAATAAAAATTATTAAGATAAATAAAAGAAGTGATTTTCGGAAGCCGAGAACACGTCGATCCACATCTTCGGCGAATATTATTCGGAGTGCAAAGGGTTAGGGAATAAAGACACGCGCTTCGAGTTCGTGCCCGTTGCTACGTGTATATATATTTCGGGCAAGGACTGCTCGGTCACGTAGGGCTACGTGCACCGAGCGATCGAGGTTAGGTTCCATCAACTCGTTATCTCGCAGTCTTTTTACTCGAAATTTCCGCCACGGTCGAAGATAAAGTTTATAGAAACGAATTAATTTCGGTTAGACGGATCTTAATCCCGAGTCGGGAGTCTTTTCCTTGCAACTGTACACCCGTGTCCGAGACAGAAGGAGCTATTATCTCGGATTCTGGATCCGTGATCCTCGTCTTCTCGGAAGCCTTCTTTCGCAGCTGACGTAATTCTTTGTTTGCGACTTAAGCGAAATACGACGCGTTCCATCTACATCAACGCTCTCGTACGCGAAGCTGTATAATCACGCAACTGCAACAATTGCATAGTAGCGGTTGGTCCCGTTGCTCTAGCCGAGCTACGAACCGCGTAATGCTACGTTCTTCGCGTAAATATTACAATGTAATTTCCCAAGAAAATCCGGTGGCCACGACCACGAGTAGCGCCACGTCCCGGTAGTTTGTTACCCTCTGCTTTGCCAGATGACTTTGCGTTACCAACAACGCCGTGTCATTTTACACGTAAAATTCTTATCGTCGCATTAAATACACCCGGTATTCGCGTTACGTTTCAACCATTTGAACTGAAAATAAACTTCCGGTATCCCATTGGTCCCAAAGATCAAGTCCATCGTATTGTTAAACGACTTTGAGTTACCAACGCCGCGTCATTTTGCCCGTAAAACTCTTATCCTTAGATCAAATACACCGGGTGTTCGAGTTACGCTGGAACCAATCGATCTGAAACTAATCTTCCGGTATCCCATTGGGCCCAAAAACCAAATTCACGTATTTTACTCGTAAAACTCCTATTGTTGGACCAAATACATCCGGTATTCGCGTTACGCTTGAACCAATCGGGCTGAAAATAAACTTTCGGTATCCCGTTGGTCCCAAAAACAAATTCACGTATTTTAGTCGTAAAACTCCAATTGTTGGACCAAATACATCCGGTATTCGCGTTACGCTTGACCCAATTGAACTGAAAATAAACTTCCGGTATCATATTGGTCCCAAAAACCAAATTCACGTATTTTACTCGTGAAACTCCTATCATCGGACCAAATACACCCGATACTCGCGTTACGCTTGAAGCAATTGATCTGAAAATGAACTTCCGGTATCCCGTTGGCCCCAAAAGCTAAATCCACATATTTTAGTCGTAAAACTCCAATTGTTGGACCAAATACATCCGGTATTCGCATTACGCTTGAACCAATTGATGAGAAAATAAACTTCCGGTGTCCTGTTGATCTCAAAAACGAAGTCCATCGTATTGTCAAACCACTTTGCGTTACCAACGCCGCGTCATTTTGCTCGTAAAATTCTTATCGTCGGACCAAATACACCCAGTATTCGCATTACGCTTCAACTCATCGATCTGAAAATTTTCCGGTATTTCTCCGGTCTCTTTATCCAAAAAACCAAATCCACCGTATTGCTAAACGACTATGCGTTACCACCAACGTCACATCATTTTAGTCGTAAAACTCTTGTCCTCGAACCAAATACACCCGGTATTCGCGTTAGAATATTACATATTCGTTACGTTACATATTCGCGTTAAAATTTCCCGGCATTTCTTCGGTCTCTTTAACAAGAAAACCAAATCCATCGTGTAGCTAAATGACTTTGCGTTACCAACGCCGCGTCATTTTACTCGTAAAACTCTTATCCTCGGACCAAATACACCCGGTATTCGCGTTAAAATATTACATATTCGTTACGTTACATATTCGCGTTAGAATATTACATATTCGTTACGTTACATATTCGTATTAAAATTTCCCGGCATTTCTCCGGTCTCTTTATCCCGAAAACCAAGCGCATCGCATGCAAATTAACATTTCCATGCAAACGACCGTTATGTAGAATATATCCCGAATGTTTTTCTCGAGCAGGAGCGTATCGTCGGTGGAATCGTTGGAAGAAAGATTAACGCAATTAACGCGAGTCACCTTTGTAGCGGAGCGTGTCGACAGTGGAACGTACATAAATTGAACAACGGCACGGCGCGCGTCCTAAGTCGTGCACACCGGTCCGGAACCGGTTCTCAGTGGCATTTAGTGGCCACGCCGAGCCCGTGGCTGCATACGCTCGCGGAATCGGCTAAGTTACAACAAATTAACAGGTCGTTTATCGGCTTCTTTCCCCATGGCGCGGCCCATCGACGTACACCGTGGAAATAATCGAACTAAAAGCCGCAATTAATGGCCCGGTACCCTTGTAGACAATAAACTTGCCGATCGTAAATAAATTCGCTCGCGCGAGTTACACGCAAGCTACCCGGCGAGATTTTTCCCTGTAACCCTCGTATACACGTCCTACTTCATGAATCATCCGACACTTGTTATCCACAGATCGCTCTGGGCCCGCACTGCTAACCTCTTGAGAAGTGCCGGTTGCTTATATAATCGTTTAATAGGTATTTTTCAGAAATCCTTCGCGAGTCTGGATATTTTCGAAACATAGTAGAGAGAAAGAATTTAATAAATCGAATATTCCATTCTAAATATCTCTTATTGTTATTATTATACTTCAATCGAGAGTGTGTTAAGTTAAAATAAGTACAGGTAGCCTTCCTACAGCACGGTAACTTATAACACGATTTCACTCTAACCTTTGCACAACACTGTACTTCTACAGCACTCGATAATGTAATTTTTGTTTAACACGTTTAAGAACTACATTAACTTAAAATAACGACGAGAAGGAATAACGAACTATAGTGACTTTATACGAAAATGTATAAACAAATTGTCAAATGTATTAAGATTAGTTTCTGTTACTAGAAAAACTCTAAACGAAGAAAGAAGTTCGAGAAGCACGCATTTATGTTTTTAATAAGAATTAAGTTGCTCTTATGGAATTAAAGAAAAATATTTGTTTTCATTAAGGTTTCGAAACGTAACCTTTTTTGTACTAACTCTGGGTCTCATATAACACGGTTTCACGCAACACGGGATTTTCTAGGAACTTATCTACCGTGTTATAGAAGGGTTACCTGTATTATTATCGATTCCACTATTAAAACTAGGTTTACGGACGTTTCTTTTACACTTATTTTTACGGACATCCAATAAATTTGCCGGCAAAGGAAACCACGTATTTTCTTTAAGAAACAAACGAAGAGTTTAATTCGAAAACACTCGCGATATTAACAGATTTCATATAGGTTAATTAAATCTGTTAGTATCTTATAATTGGAGCAACTCACCCATCAAATTGACAGGTCCCGTAAACCTAATGTTAACTACACTTCTTGAAAATATTTCTAACACACGCACAGTTGGATTAAAATAAAGTATTTAGTATTATATACAAAATAAATTACACGATACTTAGTCCTATTATAGAAACAAAATGGTCAGGATGGAATAAAGAGGAATTTAATTCTCCGTCTTTTTCGGGTTTCATAAATTTGGCTCCAAGGAGATTAGGAGCCTTCCCCCGGGTCGAGAAACTTCATATTTCCTAAATTTAGCGACGGTAATCCTACGTACCATATGTCAAGCCGATAGAATATAAAATGAGAAAATACGTGATCACGGAACGCGGAGAAACAGAGAACAAAGGGATAAAGTTACGCGGGGGGGATCTAATCCGAAACTGACCGAAACCTAACCCAAACCCACACGGTAGACATCGCTGCTCTAAATCCGGTATATTGCCCAAGCCGAACTGACGAATAAAACCGGGCTTCCCCTCTTTCTCTCTCTCACTCTCTCTCTCTCTCTCTCACGTCTTCTGTTTTCACAGCAGAGCAGGAAAACAGGGAACTCATATCGGATTTGTTTATCTATTTCCGAAGTTTCTTTCCGTCATAACGATAACACGCGAGATTTGGGACAATATCCCAACTTCACCTTAAGCTACGATCACACGAGTAAAAATAGATTTTCCATAGACGTGGATGAAAATTGGAAAATTTATTCGGAAACGTTAAAATTAATTCGAAGAAATTAATTAAAAACGTTAAAATTTATTCTAATTCATCTTGCTATGCCACATTATCGTTTCGAAATACCCAAAGTTTCAACGATATTTAATTATTCGAATAGATACCTATTCATCTCGCTGCGTCACCTTTCCATCGACTGTTATAGATTTAACCCTTTGCACTCGAGAAGCGACCTTAAGTCACAGTTTAATAAAAATTTCAAAAGTTTCAAAAGTGATCATAGGCGAGTCTCAGTCTCCGTTTAATCAGATTCGAAAGATATTAATTAATATATTAAATTTAAAATTATCCAAGCATGCGTGGAATATCGAAATAAAGTAATTCTCTGTCTTAATTCGCATACGATTTTCTTATCTATCGTTGTAAAAAATAACCTTTGAATTTCTACCGAATTTCTTTCTTTCCATACCGAAAAAATTATTGAGTGCGAAGGGTTAATTATTATACGATTTCTTATTTACTGTTCTAATGAATATCGTCGGTTTTTTGACAGAAAAACTTTGAATTCCTATATTTTTATAGCGAAACAATCGTAGAGTGCGAAGGGTTAATTATTATACGATTTTTTATTTATCATTCTAGTATGTAACACCGATTTTATGACAGAAAATTTGTGAATTTCTATTTCAAAGTAACGAAAAAATCGTCGAGTGCGAAGGGTTAATTATTACATAATTTCTCATTTACCGTTCCAAAAAATACCAACGGTTTAATGACAGAAAATTCTGGAATTTCTATTTTAAAGTAACGAAAAAATCGTCGAGTGAGAAGGTTTAATTATTACATGATTTCTCATTTACCGTTCTAATATAAATACCACCGGTTTTATGACAGAAAATCGTTCAATTTCTATTTTAACACTAGGTTTACGGACATTTTTGAACATCTATATTTATTGACACACGTCAGATTCACGGGTAAAGAAAACTACGCATTTTCTTAAGAAATACGACCATGAAATTAATTTAAAACAATTACAACATTAACAAACTTGATATAACTTGATTAAATCTATTAACCCTTTGCGCTCGAAGACTTTTTTGCTATGAAGAAGCTTTTTTTATGTTTCGATAAGCTCGGTAGTACCTTTTATGTGAAAATATGTAAAAAAATAGTATATGTTTAGGGTTTAGAACGAGCGGAATTATTTTATTTTAGCGTGTAGTTATCTTTAATATAGTTATTATCGCTTCGTGTTTAAGTTACGGAATTAAAACGAATGGTTACTGAGAGTCGCCTCTTGAGTGCAAAGGGTTAATATTGTATAATTGAAGCAACTCACCTGTCAAATTGACGGGTCCCGTAAATCTAGTGTTAAATTAACGAAAAAATCGTCGAATGCGAAGGATTAAAACTCCCTGCTAATCGCAGCTATGTCGCAGGATGTCAAATCCTGGGAATATCGCGACACGTAGAGATACGGAAACTCGCCGCTAGAGGCGCTGCTAGATATATCACAGCAGCGGCGGTTCTATAGCTCGCGTGACCACGGTTCGAGCGTCTAGTAACTTATCGCGCAGCGTGTACCCCCTGTCTATGGTACACCCTGGTCGGCGATAACGTTAACCTGCGGTTGGGAGAGACACAGTTGTCGACACGGCTTCATTTTTAGTTGTATCGACACGTGTACGGGAACGGAAAATATCGCTGGCAGCGAAGCTCGTTAACGCGGCCTGAAAGCGCCGGCAGGACGGTTATTTTCAGCGTATTCACCGTCTTTTTCATGCGCCCGCGTCTCTGAAAGGGATATTAAGAGAAACGTCGAGGCCTCACCGGTTGAAAAGGACGTAACCCGCGAGAAACTTGGAACGCTACTTCTCAAAGAATTTTAATTCACCGTCTTCGTATGAAAAAACCACGCGGCGAATAATACAGCGGGTGGTAAATGTCACTTTCTCTCCTCCATGCACGGCCGTTAACGAGAGGTAAACGACGACCTTAGGACGGTTTCAGGCGATCACGTAGAGAGCTACGTGATGAGCGAATGTCTGCTCGCACGCGCGAGTACCTTCGTTTTGTAATGCACTTGCCAGATGTGCCACCGTGACGAACAGACTTTTCCTATCGCGTGTTCTTCGCCTCTAGTGGATGTTCAAAACCAGAGCTTTTGGCTTTCTAAACGTCTCTGTTCAATTCTCGACCCTGTCTACACTCCTGGTGCTACAGGTTCGGATATTATTTAACACTAAACCTACCGCGGTCAAATGACAGGTAAATAGAAAAGAAGTAGAAGCTTTAAGAAATAGAATAACAGGAAATATCAAGAGAATGACTATACGTATATTAGAAGAAAAATATCGAATACGAATGATTAGGATGGTAACGTTGAACGTTGGGTTTTTCATAAAAGTTTAGAAAACGGTGACTTAGATCATGGTAGGTTGTGTTAATGAAAAAACGAAGAAAGAGATTTGTATTTATACTTGTGATACTCGTGACTTGCATTGTCAAAGATAAACGTTATTAAAAGCGTATTATCGTGTTAATAATATATCGTGGGAATAGGAAAGCAAATATCACGATTTTAATGAGAGTAAGATACAGCGGTCTATTTAGTTTACTGTGCAAATGAGCTCTTAGCTTCCTAAACGTCTCTGTTCAATTTTCGTCCCTGTCTACGCTCCTGGTGCTACAGGTTCGGATATTATTTAATGAAAAAACGAAGAAAGAGATTTGTATTTGTACTCGTGACACTCGTGACTTGGATTGTCAAAGATAAACGTTATTAAAAGCGTATTATCGTGTTAATAATATATCGTGGAAATAGGAAAGCAAATATCACGATTTTAATGAGAGTTAGTTACGATGGTTTATTTGGTCTACTCTGTAAGTGAAACGTCGCTTTTCACATGGAAGCTTTGTCGCGCTATCGCTCTCCTATTCCACGTTACTTGTTACAGCTTTCTATAAGACCCAGTGAGAAAAATCTTACTTCGTAAATCCACGAACAGGTTTTAAATAGAGCGTTTATTTTTCTCTGTGTAATTATACGTTTGTACACGCGTATACCTCACCGACGGGATTTATCTCGTTCGTCCCAAGTTAGGCATGAATTAGTACAAAACGCGTTACCGCGAATCTAAATCAAACCGTATAACCATAACCTAAAACTAAATCTAATTCTATCAAATAGAAACACGTATTAAGCCTAAATCCACGCGAATTTCTAAATAAATGTCACGGTTTGGTCAAACCGTGATTAATAAATTAGAAGGTATACCCTAAATCCTAACCTAAACGATAATTCTTCGTCCAGATGACGCCAGTCGATGAAGGAGGCATTTGTTTATTCAAAATGGCGCGTGTGCAAAATCCCGGGAGCTTCGGATGCGTCGGAATAAGATTAATAAATGAGACAAACTAATTTACTTTCACCAATCAAGAAGGTACATTCTAATTCCTAACCTAAACGATAGTTCTACGTCCAGATGGCGCCAGTCGATGAAGGAGGCATTTGTTTATTCAAAATGGCGCGAGTGGAAAATCCCGGGAGCTTCGGATGCGTCGGAATAAGATTAATAAATGAGACAAACTAATTTACTTTCACCAATCAAGAAGGTACATTCTAATTTCTAACCTAAACGATAATTCTTCGTTCAGATGACGCCAGTCGTTGAAGGAGGCATTTGTTTATTCAAAATGGCGCGAGTGGAAAATCCCGGGAGCTTCGAATGCGTCGGAATAAGATTAATAAATTACACAAACTAATTTACTTTCACCAATCAAGAAGGTACATTCTAATTCCTAACCTAAACGATAATTCTTCGTCCAGATGGCGCCAGTCGATGAAGGAGGTATTTGTTTATTCAAAATGGCGCGAGTGGAAAATCCCGGGAGCTTCGAATGCGTCGGAATAAGTTTAATAAATTACACAAACTAATTTACTTTCACCAATCAAGAAGGTACATTCTAATTCATAACCTAAACGATAATTCTTCGTCCAGATGGCGCCAGTCGATGAAGGAGGCATTTGTTTATTCAAAATGGCGCGAGTGGAAAATCCCGGGAGTTTCGAATGCGTCGGAATAAGATTAATAAATGAGAGAAACCAATTAACTTTTATCAATCAAGAAGATGTAGCCTAATTCCTAACCTAAACGATAATTCTTCGTCCAGGTGGCGCTAGTCGTTGAAGGAGGCATTTGTTTATTCAAAATGGCGTAAGTGGAAAATCCCGGGAGCTTCGAATGCGTCGAAATAAGATTAATAAATGAGACAAACCAATTAACTTTTATCAATCAAGAAGATGTAGCCTAATTCCTAACCTAAACGATAGTTCCTCGTCCAGATGACGCCAGTCGATGAAGGAGGCATTTGTTTATTCAAAATGGCGCGAGTGGAAAATCCCGGGAGCTTCGAATGCGTCGGAATAAGATTAATGAATTATACAAACTAATTTACTTTCACCAATCAAGAAGGTACATTCTAATTCCTAACCTAAACGATAATTCTTCGTCCAGGTGGCGCTAGTCGATGAAGGAGGCATTTGTTTATTCAAAATGGCGCGAGCGGAAAATCCCGGGAGCTTCGAATGCGTCGGAATAAGAGGATTGAAAGGAACGCGCTTATGAACCGTTGGCGCTGGCGTCGTTTCGTGCACAGCCGGATAAACGTACACGTGTACCTGTCTATGAACGTCAGAGGATTTCCTCGTAACGGCGTCGACGTATCCCGTACGTCGGTTCCCACGTTTTCGCCAAGATCCCATAACACGAAATGTAATTCCCTGGCTTTTCCCGACTTCTTGCCGCCTGGCTCCTGCCATTTCCAACCTTCGCTAAACGGAAACCGAGAAATTTCGCGTACAGCCAAGGAAATTCTATAAGAAGGCTCACGGGTAAATAGGAAATGCAAACGTTCCGATTTCTTTCGCCTTTTAGGATTTCGTTTCCATTTCTTTTATCCTCCAGGATTTTTCTAGGATTTTACTAAGATTTTTCCAAGATTTTTCTTCGATTTTCGTCCTCTTCTTCTTTTTTTTTTATCTCTCCTTTTAAATTCCAAGTGTTATTTAGGTCACTCGCTGTTTTATCGCATATTCGCGGATGGTACAAAGAGATTCGTCGGTTCATAAGAGAATGCGCGAATTTTCGGATAAGAGAGAAACCGGTTTAATTGTTTTATTACGCGATAATTTAGCCAATTGAGCATTTAACGCGTTCACTGACGGACATTACCCGTGGGACAGACCGATGCGTAATAGTAATTATTCTGCACGGTAATATCGATAATACATAATTAGGAATATAATTACAACAAATTTCGGTATTACGCGTAATTTATAACGACGCAGCTGTTAAAATAAAATACGGAATTCGATCTAAATATCTCTCATCCCCTAGCT